>NC_079220.1:18431403-18446403 GCF_029633865.1 Lampris incognitus | reverse complement strand
CACTGCTTACATGGGTGGCCAGGTGTTTGAAAAAAAAAATCCCTCTCTCTTGGCGGTGTTGTAAAGTAATCAGGCTCAGTGATCCGTCTGTTCCAGATCATGTGCAGATTTGACATCCACTGACTGAGGACGCCATGTTTTACTGAAGTCTGGTCCAGTACTGGCCCAGGTCCTGCTCACCGCCCGGTATCTGTGCTGCCACTGATGTGCCTGGAGATAGATAACCTGAGAAAGAGACACACGGTCAGTGTCATCTATAAAAGAAGCTCATGCAAATGTGTATTTTGCATGAGCTCTCACCGTTTATATATATTTACACACACACAAATGCAGTAAGGGTAAAGACTCACCTGTGCCGGAGCTGGCAGAGTGTGGGGGGTGCAGGTGAGGAGTGGGATAAGAAGGTGAATCGAACTTGCGGGGGAGGGAGGGAGGGGCAGAGGGGGACAGGGGGAGCATGCATGAGTAAGAGGAAGATGGCGGTGGGGACAGCGACTGCAGGGGGGAAGAGGGAGGAGGAGGGGAGGACCATGAGGTAAGCAACAGACAGGAAGGAAAACAGGAGAAACGATTAGACAGAAAGAGCGAGAGCATCATAGATTAAACAGCTTAAATTCTACAGACAGATGGGGTCAGTTTAGTTTTTGCTCACATAAGTAAAAAAAACACAATATAACTGTGATTAATAGGATGCTGATACAGCCTTAATGCTCAAAATCTTCTTGATCCAGCTGGATGTGAGAACCACTAATTGGTTAAAGTTATTCAATTTTGTACAAAACACACTTCCTGGGATAAAGACTCCAAAATATACAACGATCGTTTCCTGATATCTAGATTATCTAAAAAATCTGCACGCAAAAAGCAAAATCTACAAAGTAACAGGAATTCAAACTTATGTAAAAATCCTGGTGATTCGCCGCTTATCAGTTATTTAATATAAATAGTAGTTGTTAGATAGAACAGTGAGTCCTATAGTCCTACACAGGAGGCTGTTAGATAAACTGTATAAGACTTAGTGGCATCATTTATCATTCACATGTACACACTATAGTATGTCCAAAAGTATTGGAACACCTGGCCATTACACCTACAGGAGCTTTTATGACATCCCATTCTAAATCCATGGGCATTAATATGGAACTGGTCCCCCCTTTGCTGCTATAACAGCTTCCACTCTTCTGGGAAGGCTTTCCACAAGATTTTGGAGTGTGTCTGAGGGAATTTTTGCCCATTCATCAAGAAGAGCATTTGTGAGGTCAGGCACTGATGCTGGATGAGAAGACCTGGCTCACAATCTCCATTCTAGTTCATCCCAAAGGTGTTCGATGGGGTTGAGGTCAGGGCTCTGTGTGGGCCAGTCAAGCTCTTCCACACCAAACTCACCCAACCATGTCTTAATGGACCTTGCTTTGTGCACTGGGGCACAGTCATGCTGGAACAGAAAAGGACCCTCCCCAAACTGTTCCCACCATGTTGGAAGCATAGCATTGTTCAAAATGTCTTGGTATGCTGAAGCATTAAGATTTCCCTTCACTGGAACTAAGGGGGTCTAGCCCAACCCCTGAAAAACAACCCCATACTATTATCCCTCCTCCACCAAACTTTACAGTTGGCACAATGCAGTCAGGCAAGTAACGTTCTCCTGGCATCCGCCAAACCCAGACTCGTCCATCAGACAGCCAGACAGAGAAGCGTGATTCATTACTCCACAGAACACACACTGCTCCAGAGTCCAGTGGCAGCGTGCTTTACACCTCTCCATCCGACGCTTGGCATTGTTCTTGGTGATGTAAGGCTCGCATGCAGCTGCTCGGCCATGGAAACCCAGTCCAAGAAGCTCCCGGCGCACAGTTTTTGTGCTGCTGTTAATGCCAGAGGAAGTGTGGAACTCTGCAGTTACTGTGTCAACAGAGCGTTGGCGACTTTTACACACTATGCGCCTCAGCACTCGCTGACCCCGCTGTGTTACTTAACGTGGTCTGCCACTTCATGGCTGAGTTGCTGTTGTTCCTAAACACTTCCACTTTTCAGTAATACCACTTACAGTTGACCGTGCAGGGAAAGTTGATCTAGCAGGGAAATTTCTTCCCTGCTAGATCAACGGCCTAGTTGATCTAGCAGGGGAGAAATTTCACAAACTGACTTATGGAAAGGTGGCATCCTATGACAGTAACATGCTTGAATTCACTGAGCTCTTCAGAACGATCCATTCTTTCACAAATATTTGTAAATGCAGATTGCATGGCTAGCTGCTTGATTTTATACACCTGAGGCAATGGGTCTGAATGAAACACCTGAATTCAATGATTAAGAGGTGTGTCCAATACCTTTGTACACACACACACAAACACACACACACACACACACACACACACACACACACACACACACACACACACACACACACACACACATTTTTGAAATTCACCGCTTATCAGTGCCGCGAGTTTCTTAGGATGGCAATACTAAGTAAGTGTATAAATAGTGAATATTAGAGGCCAGCAACATGCAGATTTTGCCTACATAAGATTGCTAGTTCTTACTTCTTGCACACTGCAGAAAAATACCAATCACTCTCAAACCTACTTGCCAACTCATAAATTTAGATATTTCAACATTCTCCGGTACATAGACACACACTATTAGATGTTCTTAGTTTTTTCTACTTTAAAACATGTTCACATATTGATGTGTTTATGCTGAGCATTCACCAAGACTAACTCCTTCTAAGGGCAAACTTACTTCGCTGTCTCTGAACTTGAACTATTGCTGCTTGCTTGGGATTTGTTGGAAGTAGTAAGACATGATTGCAAACACATGAGGAACACATGTTGAACTGATTTGGTGAGCTTCATGTCAAGTATGATTATACTACATACTAACGCTGCATAAATCTGGCAATTTTCTTTGGCAGCTTGGTTGTTCAGGTACTGTTTATGTACTGTATGTTTTTACCGGTCTCAGTTTTGACATTTCTTTAACTTTTCATAAGTTTTAGTGGTGCAGTTTGCGGAGAGTGTCTTATAGGGGAATAGTTGACAGAGACCTGAGTGGGAGGTGTGCAAATTCCAATTGCATGACATCTACCATCTCACCCTGTATAGACAATACGCCTATGCAGTCCCCCCTTACCAAAGGGAACGATTTACACCACAAGAGGGCGCTACAGTCTAGTCTTTTCAAAGGTCTTAAGTCATATTTCCACATAAATGTTAAGCTTTCAAACTAGATTAGAGTCATGGTCTGAGGCAGATTTGCTCTAATTTGCCAAGTCCATCGAATGCACACACAATTTGACCTGGTTAAATTGTGCTGACACAGTAACAAAATCTGGAACTGACACACTCGCTCCAGGACAAACCAAACCAGGACCTCACATATACAGTGTGTACAAGACATATTGTACCACAATAGACAACCAGACCAAACATAAACTCATTACTAGAATACTTTAAAAACTGTAGAATTGTTCCAGTGTGCTGTAACAGTACTGGCAATGTTGATATCAGCATCGAAGTGCAACCACTATAACAAATAGCAAATGTTGCATAAATAACAGGCGCAAAAAAATATTGCTACATCGACATAAAACCTGAATAGTTTATATGAGCAGTGGTTCAGTCAGGCTGTCAACCCTGGCTAGTATGTGTGGTGTGAATATGAGTGTACTTGTGGGAGCACACCTGAGTGAGTATAGGGTGGGTAGGGGACTTACTAGGAGAGCTAGTCAGAAAACCCAGCTGCAGTGACAATGAACTGGAAATGTCCTGCATTTTTTTTTAAGCATTGAGCTGCCAAAGTTGGTGCAAGGAGAGCACCCTCTGTCAGGCAGAAAGCCTCAGAGAAGGTGGTCTGCAGGAATGTGATGCTGTGTTCTTGGTAGGGCCATTGACTTCTGGGTGGAATGGATCTGTGGGGTCTTGTGGAAGTCAAGGCTCCCCACGGTCTTCACAGTGCTGAGTTCAGAGTTGTAGTTGATGCACTAAGACAGATGGCTGGCCAGCTATTTACCATAGATGGTCTCTTATTAGGTTCATGAGAGTGATGTTACCCCATACACAAAACAAGTGTCCCTGGTGGTGCAGCCATCAGTGTATCTGCAGTATAAAAAGAGTGCAGAGACAGCTCACTGTATAATGCTGTCATATTGTCTGCCAGAATGCACGCAAGCCACTGACCGGTGAGGGCTTCTGGAAACGTTTATGCACTTTTAGGTACGTGTTGGAGGGAATAGGTCGAATAGGATGCAAACAGAGAGACGCTTGCTTGTAGTATGACCATGTAAATTGGTGTTTGCAGGCGTGGGTGCATAGACGTGTGCGTGTGTGTGTGTGTGTGTGTTGCGAGTTGGTGCATGTACCTGCATATTGGAGAAGACTGAGAGAGAGCCATAGCCAGAGAGAGAAGTGTCACTACGACCACTGTGCATGGATCCTGAAAAACAAACACACACAAACACACACACACAAGCATGCCAAGTCAGAACACATGTACATCTTTATAGTGTTTATTTATTGTTATATGAAATTTCGACAATAATTACTTCACCTACATCCCTATGCTGTATTGGTACAGTACAGTTAATGTCATCAGTTTGTTCCTACTAGTTGTAATCAGAGGAGCTGTGTACCTGAGGAGTTGCCATGGTGAGAATGATAGACGCCAGCGTTAAAGGAAGTGCTTAGAGGAGTAGGGGTCTGCTGGGAAGAGGAAGGCCCGCCCCCTGACCTCCTCTGATTTCTAAGCTTCTCCTCCCGTCTCCATTTTGCACGGCGATTAGAAAACCATACCTGTCCATCAAACAGTTTATTAATCAGACAGATAACCAATCACAAGAGGCATTAACCAGAACAATACTGGATATTTTTTTCCACAGATGCCTGTAACTACCACAGTAAATACGCAATACCTAAATAAAAAAGTAAAACAAAGATGAAACCTGTGGGTTATGTCTTCTTTTATTGTGTTTGACCGTGTAAACAGCATACAGTAGCATATGCGACTGACTTTAGCCACACACATTCATCTCTATCAGTAACAATTAGCTTCTGTAGTCAGATGTGATGCGTATTAGATCGGCTGGGGGAGCCTGGTCTGCTGTGTCCGGTGGGCCCTATGGGCCCTGCCTGGAGCTATGCCCCAGGAGGAAGCACCGAGAGCGGTCTGACAGGATGCGGAAGCGGGGCAGGCTACGCTAACTGCTAGCTCATGCAGACCGGCAGTTCCGACAGTCATCCTGGCTGACGTTCGTTCCCTTGGACAGTAATTTTTTAATTTATTTTTTTGGTTTGGATATATGTGTTAGTTTGGATATGTGTGTTGTCGAAGTTCTTGTAGTGTTTGGATATGTGTTTTTGTCTTTGTGTTGCACTGCTGTGGGCTGGGGGGGAACGATATTTCGGAAATGATACATGAAATTAAACGATGTTCATTTCATAGCATTTTATTTCCCTTGTGACACTCAAACTGGCCACTAGAGGGCAATACAACATCATGTTTGATTCCATTGTCAGCCATTTTTACCTGAATGCGTGCTTCTGGAAGGTCTATCTTGGCTGCCAATCTCTCTCTGGCAAAGACATCAGGGTAATGTGTTCTCTCGAACTCTGTCAGATAGAGATCGCGTTTAAATGAAGTCATAACAAATGTGTGTGTTCTGTTTACTTCCCTTCTAGTCTGTCATCGTGAGCCAGAGTAAACTAATGTGTGCCTGAGTGGCTCCTCAACATAACAGTGCATTATTCCATCATAACAGGATCTTCCTTTCTCTCCATGTGAACATTTACTGTGGGCGGGCCTCGGGGGGGGGGGGGCGGCTAGGCCTCGGCTACAGACCTTTCTCCAGGGCGTCGATTTGCTCCTGGCTGAAGCTGGTGCGATTCCTCTGGAGCTTCCTTTTCAGCTGGAGGTGAAGCTGGGACTCATCTGCTTCCTCCCGCTCTCTCTGCACTCCATCTGCTGCCACCATCCCCATACCCACCTCGTCCACAACGCAGCCTTCTGGGAGAGGGAAACGAGAGAGAGATGCAAAGATGGAGAGATGGACAGAGACAGTCAAACAGAAAGAGAGACAGACAAAGAGAGAGAGGGAGAGGGGGTCAGATAAATAGAATTGGAGGGAAAGTAATAGGGGTGACAAATAGGAGCAAGATTTAAGGAGGAGAAGAGATTGATAGGGAGAGAATGAGACCTCCAGCAGTTTTCACCATGGTGTTTGGATACATTCATGTACCACTTGTATGTGCATGTGGGTGCGTTTGCTGCGAGCGTGTCCGCTTGCTTGCATGCATGGATTTGTGCATCCATGTTTTTGGGCCTGTGTGCATGAGTGTATTTAGCTATTGGCACCCTCTGTTTCTGCTCAGTCATGTGTAAGATTCTTCTCGTCACCGCGAGCCAGCACACTCAAACGCAGCCGTGCACACACAAGACACCCGAGCACACGGCCACCCACAGCAGACAACATATAAAGACACAGAGCCCTGTCTCTCGTTCAGCGACAAACATCAGGGGTCACGATGCAACGCCTCTCTTTTTCTCTCTTTCAAGCACATGGAAAAAAAGAAGTGTTATCAGATGAGAAAAGCTTAAAGCGAATGCGGAGCAGCTCAGATTCTCCCTTGTCCAGGCACTGAAATCAGCACAGACATATACTATATGTGTGTGTGTGCACATATACACATGTATTATTAGGGCAAGAGGAGAGGACATTTCATACAAAAACGTCTTTTGTCCTAATACTTGAGCAATACTGTGTCTTAGCATTCACTTAAAGTTGAACTGAATTGAATAGACAAAGAGATGTCTCTCGCTCTCTTACGCATACACACACATGCATTCACACACAACTGCATAAAAATTATCTGATTACTTATGCTCGTGTTGTGTCGTGTCGTGTCGTGTCGTGTCGTGTTATGTTGGTTCGTGGGCATTTATCTGCTACCTGAGCCGTGTAGTGGCATTGTGCTGGATTGATGGTACCAGTTGTTAGCTGCTGTCCAGTCTGTGCCACTCTGTAAATTGAGCATGGTGAGCTTCTCACACATGGCCCTTGACCCCTTTCTCTTTCTCTCTCTCTCTCTCTGTACTTCCTGTGCACGCTGTCTCGGACGTCTTTCTTCTCCAACCAGAGCAAGAACCTGGAAGAGAGAGAGAAAGAGAGGTGGTGGAAACAAAGAACAATAGAATACAAAGTTATGGGGGGGGAGTAGTAAAAATTAGGACGAGCAATAGGGACAGGAAAATAAATGGAGTAAGAGGAAAACAGAGAGAGGAACAGGAAACCAGAAAGAAGAGAGAAACGGTAAAAGATAGTCACGAGAAAGAGAGAGCACTGGCACAAGGAGGTGAAGTTTTCACTGAATGACAACATGTGGATTGTTTCTGAAAATAGAAAGAGAGGCGAAGTCTAAAGCTGCAATCCAGAGGAGCTACGAGAAAACAAACCCCCTCTTGGCTCGCTCGGTTGCTGGCGTATTTAGGACAACAGCCAGTGCATGAATACCCGGTATGAGAGTAATACAGGTAGTGACAAGTTCGAAGAAGAAGCCGTTATTGCAGCTAACGAGCAAAATGTGACATACAAGACCTTCACCAATCCACCTTTACCCATAGACATGACATCATTAACAGCAAAAACTTCAGTCCAACCTTCTTTTTTTTGGGGGGGGGGTGTCTGTTACTGGGGAAGATGCTGACAAACCAGCACCGGTGCCATTTGGATCAGTGGGATGGGATGGACTCAAATACCGCTACAAACATTGATATTGCCATTGGAGTCGGTACGTTGAACAAAAACACTGATTCCAAGTACACTGCAGCTGTAAGAGGAGGTGCTGTGAGGCCCCGCTCCATGCAGAGCCTAACAACAAACCAAAAAACAGATGGAGAGAGCGAAAGATGGTGAGAGTAAAACAAGAAAGACAAAAGGCATAAAGCCACAAAATGGTATGGCCATCATGTTCAGGTGTCCTGGGGGTTAATCGTGTACAGGGGGGCTTGAATCACCGTGTATGTTTTGTCAGCACCACCAAGTAAAGTCAAATCACTCAGTATGTTGTTGATTGTTACTCATCACTGACCAGCACTTCTACAGGTTCCCTTCATGTTGTGGTGCTTCAGAAACCACAGAGAACCTCAACACAACTTGTAAAACTTCCAGTATTCTCCATGCATTCCTGTGGCACGCACACACACACATGCACACACACACACACACACACACACACACACACACACACACACACACACACGCAGACACACACGCAGACACACACACATGCACAACCACACACGCAGACACACACACACATGCACAACCACACACGCAGACACACACACACATGCACAACCACACACGCACTCACACACATGCACACACACATGCACTCTCTCTCACACACACACATGCACACGCACGCACGCACGCACGCTCGCACATGCACACACACATGCACACACGTATTCATACACACACATGCACAACCACACGCACACACACACACACATGCACAACCACACACACACGTACTCCTATATACACACACATGCACAACCACACACACACATACTCATATATACACACACATGCACAACCACATGCGCACTCACACACACACATGCATAACCACATACACACGTACTCATATATATATATATATATATATATATATATATATATATACACACACACACACGTGCACAACCACACACGCACTCACACACACACATGCACAACCACACACACACACGTACTCATATATACACACATGCACAACCACACACGCACTCACACACACACATGCACAACCACACACACACACACGTACTCATATATACACACACACACACATGCACAACCACACACGCACTCACACACACATGCACAACCACATACACATGTACTCATATATATACACACACACACATGCACAACCACACATGCACTCACACACACACATGCACAACCACACACACGTACTCATATATACACACACACACACACACACACGTACTCATATATACACACACACACACACATGCACAACCACAAATACACCAAACACACACAACCACACACACACACACACACACACACACACACACACACACACACACACACACACACACACACACACACACACACACACCCAGACGGGCAAATGTTCATCCCCCCACTAAACTTTGGACACATACCCAGAACCCCAGCCCCCTCCTCAAAACACACACTCAAATACCCTGACGCACACAAGCGAATATTCAGGGCAAAACATTGGCAAGTTCATCCGAAACACACGGGGTAATTATACACACACGCTTGAAAGGAGAGAGTAGCACTGTCAGCTGGCATTAGGCAGCATGCAGACGAGGCTCGTTGCCGTTACATGTAAATGACACTAATGATACATGGGCAGGCACAGGCCAATCCTCTGAGCTGTGGCTGCCCACTGCCCGCAGGCCCATCCAGGGCTCCTAACTAGCCAACAATTCAACTTCACCAGTAAAAAATAAAAATAGAAAATGCCGTGCAGACGATACTGGCACCCCTGATGCTGTTTTGGTTAACCTTTGAGATACTGCAGTTAAACACGTGTTGTGGAGAGGTGTGATCCACAGTATTACTGAAAACAGTCCCTCATAGACAACACTGGAGTAGCAGTGATGTAGAGGTATATTGTAAAGACATATTGGCACATACATGCACACACACACACACACACACACACACACACACACACACACACACACACACACACACACACACACACATACTTTATAGTCACATATACATACACCCCCACATGAACTGCTCAAATTGCAAAATAAAAAACATGAATTTTAAATAACTTGGGCAACACAGGAATCGGTGCTACACCGCTAATAAAGGGAAACAGGTGGGGGTCTGAACAGCTTTCCAGTGTTATTCCAGTATCGAATGACCATCATTGACCTGTACACAACACTGAAGAAGACTAACACTGGAGAAGAACACTTTGTACTTGGTATCTTCTTTTTATAGTACCTGTCTTTTAATTACATTACTCTTTTTGATTACTATTTCAGAGTACATTTTGTGTATTTTGTACTCTTCTAATTATATTCTATATAGGATTGTTCCTATTTGTTTTTATTTGCTGTCTTTTGATTATATTTTATATGGTTGTTTCTTTTCTGCTTTTCTGTTGTTACCTGTGTAAAGCACACTGAGCGGCCGTGTGTACGAAGTGTGCTAGCTAAATAAACTTGCTTGCTGGCTAAACTGTACACACAATGAAAGCTACAGAACACACTGTGTGGAAATATCACAAGATATGATATTTTGTAAAAAAAAAATCACAAAAAAAATCCGCAAAAACATGTAAAACAGCCACTTCATCCAAGTATACACTCTGACTGAACGCAACTGTGTGTGTGTGTGTGTGTGTGTGTGTGTGGGTGAGTGTGTGTTGATGAGCAGATAAAGTTATCAGGTCATTGCAGGAGGGACCCCACATGTGGAACCTTAAGAGGCCAAAGTAAATGATGATTCTTCCTCCTGTGCATCTTTAGTGTTGTATGTCCTCTCTGTGGTTGGGCGGGCGTTGGTTCCCATCTAATATCTCTAAAATGTGAGGCATCCTACCTATGGGTGGTTGGTGGGGGGTGGGGGGTGTTCTTACTAGCTATAATTGTGTATGAGTGTGTTAGTCGTGTTATGGGATGAGGTGTGATGAAGCGGGTTTGACTCTGCATGGCTTCCCATGTTGGACCATAGCTCCTGAAGGGCCCTTTGTGTCCCGGTGTCAGCCCCCTCTTATGTCTTAAAAGGGTTGTGCGTCTCCCCAAAGCCCCGCTCCTGCCTTTCATTATGGATGAGCAAATGTTGAAATTTACGTCCTGTCAAATCAGGAAATTCCCAAATTGTCCCGTCGCCATAGAAATTCAGATGTACCCCTGCGAGCCACGATGCTTGTGTGCACCAGCATCATCATCACCGAGACGGACGTCTGTTTTACACGTTCGACAGTCACACAGTCACATGTGTATGGCTCGGTCTGTTAACGCAAACCATGGCATGCAAAGTAAAGCAGACCTACTCAGATCCTGTCACAAGCTAATTCACCACCTTGACATTCCTGAGCGCACAACTGTGTTACAGTCAAAATAACACCGATGGAGTCCTGGCGGGACTGTTTATTCTGAGGTGTAAAAAGACAGAATAATGCGAGAGTGGCAAGAGTCAAGATGCACTAATGACATGATGTCGACTCATTCAGTTTGCTAGTCGTGGAACATAATAACAATAACAGTATTGTCGCACTGTGCTGATGTGATAGCATCCCCGTGTAATAACAATAGCATGCTAAAAAAAAAGACTGAGAGGCTTGAACACTATCCTACTGAGAGCAAAATATCACATGCACTTATTCACTTGTGATCTTCTTATAGATTAGACAGCCAACACCGAGCGTCTTTGTTTAGTTTCCTGACTCAGGTGAATATTTTACCGAAAACTGCTTCCAAATGTTGACATCAAACGCCAACATGCTCAACTTCACGTATTCCACCGTCCACATCGCTTGTCCGATTTTAAATGAGGGGCACGTCTCATAAATACAGAGCTTACTGGGGTGAAAAAAACACACACATGACCCAGATATATAAACTCTATTGCATATGCTTTGCAACACTCCGGCGAGGAGTCAAAGGTCACGTATGCTTGGTTGCCATGTCTTCCACCAAGTCTCTCTCTCTCTCTCTCTCTCTCTCTCTCTCTCTCTCTCTCTCTCTTGCTCTCTCTCATGTTGATGAATTTAGGAGTTTTGAGGAGGCGGACTCACCTGGAACCAGGAGAAGGGGAAGGTCGTGACGGATTCCCTAAGTCTCCTCTTTTCTCCTCTCTCTTTCTTCTCCTCTGATTACTAACCCAGATCTCCGCTCCTCCTCTCCCCTCTCCTTCACTCTCCCTTCATCCAGCTCCTCTGACCTCGCTTTTGTTGACTGTGTATGAGTGAGAGTGCGTGTGTACTGAGAGAGAGAGAGAGAGAGAGAGAGAGAGAGAGAGAGAGAGAGAGAGAGGAGAAGCATAGAGTGGAGAGACGAGCTAGAGAGAGAGACATGGAGAGAGTTAGACAGAGCGAAAGAGAGGGGGAAGGGGAGGGGGGATGCTAGGCCAGAGAGAGAGAGAGAGAGAGAGAGAGAGAGAGAGAGAGAGAGAGAGAGAGAGAGAGAGAGAGAGAGAGAGAGAGAGAGAGAGAGAGAGAGAGAGAGAGAAACATGTCTCCAGGCACTCTGGTCCTTGGAGCAATAGATGGAGAGAGGGAGGGAGGGAGGATGAGTTTGGAGGGATAGAGAGGAATGAAGGTGGAGCGAGGGAGTGAGGGGGAGGAAGGGGGAATGGGGGGGAGAGAGTGGGGAGGGGAGGGAGAGAGGTATGACACACAGACTCAGTGTCAGTGTCAGGTCTGGACTTAATGCCAGGAAAAAAGGCTGGTGAAGTGAGAGGAGAGAGAGACATAGGTGGGGGGTCGGGCAGGGGGACATGTTAAAGGTATGGAGAGAACCAACGAGACAAGCAGACAGAGAATGAAACTTTTTTTTTTTTGGTTCGGAGACAAAAAAAAAAGAAAAGCAATGAGTGAGGCTTGCAACAATACCTTCATCTCCCACTAATGAAGACTGTCTCCCATCTGAAAAGGCTAATGTGATGGATCAATATTGCCATGCTAAATATTCATACTTTGAATCTCATGACAGACAGGTGAATGAGACACAGTTAATGGTGACATACAGTGATGTGATGTTTATTTGGGGACATCTAGATGGAGACTTTATTGACTCTGCGCCATTTTGTAATTTCTTTTCATGCCTCAACTCCAATTGTTTGGCAACACAACTGAGGTATCCTGGCATTTTCAATAAGCTGACTTGAATAATTTAAAGCTAAAAGACATGAAATTCCACCTCGGGTGATGTCGTCTCTCCAACCCAATTTCTAAACACATCTGAAAATGGTTTTCCATCGACGGGGATATGATAACCTCCTCTGGTGGGAATCCCACATAAATAAAGATTAGGGAGTGTGAGGGGACTCACCCCGTTTATCCCACACAAACTAGTGGTTGCTCCCATTTTCCTTCACGCTCCTGTTGGGAAATGCTTCCATTGTTGTCAAGGCCATTTGAGCAATGCTTAAGGACCTCTCAGTCTTTTTCTTTATGTCTGTTTATCAGCCTCCAACTTGGCCAAACACTTACATTATTGATGAAGCCAAGCGACGATACATTGTCAGACTCTTTGAATTGGCGAGGCTGGTTAAGCTTTATCAAGACATCCTAAAACATGTGGAAACTACCACAGAGATGATGCTGCAGCATCAGCTAGGCAACAAAATGGTTTATTTTCTTCATTTTGTTTCTTAAATTTGATTTGGTTTTTTGTGTTTTGTCCTACCATCAAAGAAACTTGAATCAGTTCATCTGGATACAATGTTTATTGACAGATACATATCTGTCAGTAAACATTGTATCCAGATGAACTGATTCGACCTTCTTTGATTTTCTTACCTGGATTATTGAGCTTGCGTCAAGATGTTTTGTTCCACATTTTTGGGAGGCTTTGGAAGGATGTTTACAGTTTAGAAGCCAATCTTTGTGGTTGAATTAAATGTCAGCAGATTCCCCCATGGCTGACGCAGGTACACCCTCTGCTACTTAACGGGCTACTTTACACTTTACCGCTATTTCCTTGTTGCTTCCTGCATCTGACCTCGGGTGTACACAGGCTAGACCTCTCAGTTGCCACCTCAGTGCAAACAGACAAAGCCGCATGCAAACAGAGCCCCCTCCTCACATCGCCAACATGGTCAGTCATTCCTTTAATGGGCTAAGGCGTGAGCACCAACCAACACATGGACACGCGTGCACACAAACACGCACAAACACATACACAGCACACACAAATACACACACAGCACGCGCAAATACGCGTGCGCATGCCACAGTGTGGTGGGCGTGTTTTCTTCTTGACTGCACTTTGACATTGTCGTGACACCACATTTGCATATTACATTGGATTAGCCCGGAAAACTCAAAGAGCCCATGACACGCAAAACGAGGGAAGAGTGTGAGGGATTTGTAATTTCCCAAATTCACTTTGAAACATTCAAGACGATTGCTTAAAAATACATCAGCAACAACAGAGCGCTGTCGGCTAATACGTGGCTTTGTATTTCTATCCTGCTCTCACTCTTTTAGGACTATGGATCTTTTAATGTCAGAAATAAATATTATTATGTTATCACTGCGAGACATTTCTGCTCGTTAGCCTGGTGTATTACGTCAAGTCAAGTCAAGTCACATTTATTTGCATAGCCGAATATCACAAATTGCAAATTTGCCTCAAGGCAAATATATATACACACACACACACACACACACACACACACACACACACACACACACACACACACACATATATATACACTCACTGGCCACTTTATTAGGTACACCTTGCTAGTACCGGGTTGGACCCCCTTTTGCCTTCAGAACTGCCTTAATCCTTCGTGGCATAGATTCAACAAGGTACTGGAAACATTCCTCAGAGAGCTTGGTCCATATTGACATGATAGCATCACGCAGTTGCTGCAGATTTGTCGGCTGCACATCCATGATGCGAATCTCCCGGTCCACCACATCCCAAAGGTGCTCTATTGGATTGAGATCTGGTGACTGTGGAGGCCATTTGAGTACAGTGAACTCATTGTCATGTTCAAGAAACCAGTCTGAGATGATTCGAGCTTTATGAAATGGCGCGTTATCCTGCTGGAAGTAGCCATCAGAAGATGGGAACACTGTGGTCATAAAGGGATGGACATGGTCAGCAACAATACTCAGGTAGGCTGTGGCGTTGACCACGATGCTCAATTGGTACTAAGGGGCCCAAAGTGTGCCAAGAAAATATCCCCCACACCATTACACCACCACCTACCAGCCTGAACCGTTGATACAAGGCAGGATG
>NC_079220.1:18390214-18431203 GCF_029633865.1 Lampris incognitus | reverse complement strand
GAAGGGAGAGACGAAGAGGGGGCAAGAGGAGAGAGGCTGAGAAGAAGAAGAGAGGACAAAAACAGGCCAGGGCGAGGGAAAGAGCGTGATAAATGGAGAAATGGGAGATAGATGGAAAGTTTAAAGTCCAGACTAGCGGGGGGGGGGGGGGGCTGCTGGGGTGTTTACCAAAGGAGAAGATGGGACGGTAGCACAGGCAGATAGAGATGATATATTCTGCATCTTTACTTGTATGCTTTTTCAAAATCACATGGATGTAAGCTGCATCCTGGACATCCACCGACAGATACTTGCTCAAGAAAACAAAAAGGCAGCTTGTTGATAACATGGAGCCTTCGTCACATCAGCACTACTATGAATCCATAGGTTAGTTGAATCAGCTTGTATTGCCACAGCCTAAGAAAGGCTTGGTCTTTCTGAGTCGCTGGTCGCAGTGATGATTATTGTGTCATTTGTGGGCATTGCTGCCATGTTGTCTTGACGTGTGTTCAGGACTATGTGGGGATGCAATGGGGGGGGATACAGTCCTGCGAATAAAGAAAATGGCGCGTGCACTGGGGTGGCTGCCAGTCTAAATCCTGACTCCAGCCTCGCAAATGCCACCCACACCTCCACACCCCAACAACCCCCCCACACCCCCAACCCCACACCGTCCATACCCCCCCACCCCAACACCTCCACACCACCACCCCCCCCCCACAACCCCACACCCCAACACCTCCAGCTAACTTCAGGGTGCACCTGAGCAAAACAGTCGGGCCACCAAGAGGCCTGAGTGTGGTTGAGCCATGCAGCAGGAGAGAGAGCGAGAGAGCGAGAGAGAGTGTGCATGTGCGTGTGTGTGAGTGTGTGTGTGTGAGTGTGAGTGTGGAATAACACAGCAGACAGAGAAGCCAGGGACGACCATCATATCGCAGCAGGCAAATGTTTTGTCAAAAAGGTTTTAAAGGATATCTACGTCCATCCCCTTCTCGTATGATGACAGTTGAGCAGTCAAACTTTAAAGGAAATTAAACCCATGGAGAATACATGTAGGATGGTTGTCATAAAATAAATGTAGTGAGCCATGCATATTCACGTGGCTGATGCAAATGATTGAAGATTTCAAAAAATTAACATACCCATCTCGGCATGTCAATTACATCATCACTGGTGATTTCATGGACGCCATCACTGAGATTGTGTCAGCCACTCGGAGAGATGGTTAGACTGATCTGAACTGGTTTCCGTCTGTAGCCACTGAATCCAAGGCCGCTTTGGGAAGACTGGGTCTGTGGACAAACCTATTAGGAAAAAGAAAGTTTTCTTTCATGGGCGGTCTTATCCCCACATAGTAAATGTCCGTCGTGAGTATTTATTACAAACGAAACACTGAAATGACGAACTATCAAAAAACCTGCTTGTAAATGAGTTTGAAATAAAAGTATAATCTGTATTATGCCAACCTGCACAGCTAACAAATGAACTAGCCGTGAGACCTCGACCATTGTTTGCTTTGAAGGTCAAGTCAAGTTTATATATATATATATATATATCACATTTAAAACAACCACAGTTGAACCAAAGTGCTGCACAAGCTTAAAATGCAACATAAATATAATATAATGAATATAAAAATATATGTAAAGAAGACATAATAAATAAAGAATATAAAATATAAACAATATAACATAAAAGTGAAAATATATTTGCTCAATAAAATCATGGTGTCAAGCTCAACTTGAACTGAATGCCAGCGAGAAGAGGTAGGTCTTTAACCGAGATTTAAAAGTCTCTTAGTCCATGGGCCAAGACCCAAAATATGATAAACCGGCACCATCTGGGTGGGTAAATTCTAGTTGTGATTTTTTTTATACCTATACATCCCTAGTTTATGTTTTGATATGATAGACCTCTCAGACTGGTAGCTTTTCAGTGGTTATCTCCTCATGAAGTAAACCACCCCCTAAAGTAAACTGCATTTTTGCCGCTGGTGCATATCCTGGTTTAGGCTCATGGTTACGACACTTTTCAATGTTTTATAATATTGTGGTTGGTATCATTTTAAAGGGTGCTTTCTAAGCTTTCATTCAAGCCCACTGGTGAAGCTCTCTGACAAACATATAGGTCACTAGAGCTCTTCAAACCATCAAAAACACATTTTTCTACAATTTCTGCCTAAACTGTACAATTTATTTAAGCCCTGTGGTATCAGGGAACATCAGAGACACAAAAGACAAAAACTGGAATACTCACAGGACCCCAAGAATTTAGGAAATGTATACTATACCCATACTATTTCATTGTTAGATGTGGTCTCAGGCCTAAAATAAGAGGGATGAGTCTGGCCGAAATTTCTCAAGTTGTCTTCATAGGTTTGTTAGGTAAATGTAAAATTGTGTTTCCATAGCTCTTTAAGTATGCCTTGCCAAGTAAGTGTAAATGTATGAACATTTTTGGCCACACTTATAGCAGGTAAGTAAGGTAGGTAAGTGTATAACCATGTTGTTTCCACAGGTAGGCTATAAAAGGTAAGTAAGGTAGGTAAGTGTATAACTGTTGTTTTCACAGGTAGGCTATAAAGGTAAGTAAGGTAGGTAAGTACAATATATGACCATTTTTGTTTCCACAGGTACGTATGTGAGGGAAGTATGCCAGGTAAAGTTTGTCAAAACGTAGTTTAATTTGTTAAGATGTACGTATATGAACAACTGTATTCAAAATGTGTCCACTCTTTCAGAACAATATTAAGACAATGTAATCTACCCTTCCTGAGATGCCATGCCATCTGTGACTACAGTTCAACATCATTAACATCACTGTCATCCACATCTGAGTCCGTCAGCTGTGCAACAGGCTCTTCCTTACTGCGTTGGTTGGACAAGTTTGTAATTTACACAGGTTTGTGCACTTCAGGCCGTTGTTGAGGCATGTGCACTCTGGTAGTTGGTACGACCTCACACACTTGCAGGACATCAGCTGCAAGACAGCATCTGATGCTGGAGAACCACGCATCCACTGGATCTCAAGCTGCCCCTCATCGTCTGTGGTCCATCCATGGTCCTTGGGGCTTGGTGCAGATAGCTGGGCTCGAAGAGACCATTTCCAGAGTGCAGCCTGATAGTTGGCACGAAGAGAATGCATTAATAGGCAATCCTTGCATGGTGGAAGCTGACTAGACTCTACCTCCCCATGTTTGGTGCAGAAAAGTTGGTACCAAAGCATGTTGACATTTGTAGTGTGTGTGGAGGGTACATACATGCGGCATGTGATTTCCTGCAGCTTCTTGAAGAGCTCATCAGACACATCCCAAGAACGGCCAAGTTCAAGGAAGGCTTCTTGTTATGTCCTGTCTGACTTCATCTGTTTGAAGGCGCTCACTTTCCCATGTCCTGCAAGTGCGCTAACAGTGTTGCAGCCGGTGAATGCATGCATACCAATCAAGGCACCAGCAACACTATCGCCAAGTGACTGGCAGAGTTTGGTGATGTCCAGGAACCTTGTCCGGCTCTGTGTGCCACATTTTTGGTATACTTGGCATGGGACATCTTTACTCAAACCTAGAGTCAGCACCAGAATATCTGTGTCATCAGCTGTGATGACCACAGCCTTGTAGCCACACTCTGCTGCATGATGAGCATGCAATAGCATGCGGGTGTCAGCCTCCTCCTGAGAGGATTTGAGCTGTGTTACTTCCTCCCACTTGTTCTTGCTGATTTTGAAGCAGACCTCTTCACAGGTAACATATAAGGTCTTATCTTTTAGCTTTTGTCTTGGGTGCTTTCCATTCTTCAACCAAGAACTTGATTAGACTGGCTTTGCTGGCAGCCCTGCAGCTTAGTTTTCTCCACTGCTGGATGTTGTGGCCGGAAACAATACTCCTGAACTGGATCCCCAAGTCTGCACCTCTGTTTACCCTTTCTGCATCTTTGATTGACATGTCCTTGTAAACATCAAAGACCACATCAATGTGTTCACTCTTTGCACCTTCATGTAGGACCCTAGCTAGTGTTGATTCTGTCAGCTGTGCAAATGTCTTGTCATTCCCTTTCATCTTTTGCACCAAGCTCTTACATCAGTGATAGTTGTTGATGGTTCTGGAATGACTTCTGCTGGGGCAACACTCTCTGGCGAGAGCTGCCTTGTTAGTCTTGCGGAGAGATCCATCCCCATTAGCTAGGGCCCATGGCAGTGGTCCCAGGGGATGAGCTAACACATCGCTCATATGTAGCTCTCGGGTCTGGGCCACCAGAACCATGTGGCCAAACAGATTCCTATCTGCCTTAAGAACTACTTCCTTAGCTTGCCCTTTGCTGCGTGGTTTCTTTTGAATCTCTGAGAATGTTTTCAGCTTCTTTTTTTTTCATCTTGTCGTGGAACTGTGTAATTGGTGGTGTTGTCTCAAGATGTTCATGTTTGAAGGCTTGATATGCTTCCTCTCCTATCTTTTGGGCCTCAAGCAGGTCATTGGCCACATCTGGCAGGGCAACAGATGGCAACAAACTCATATTGGTCTGGACTCAGCGGATTCACCCAGCAGTTTTCCAGGATATCAACAATGGACTGTACATCAGCCACATCTCTTTTGATCCGGGGCAGTTGTAAGTCCGGGTGATTGAGCTGAGAATCGCCTCGACCCACCATCACCCTCAGTTGCCTCAGGTAGGCACTGCGGTACTCTGATGTTAAGTAGTACTTGGAGACAGCTCCAGGCTTGAGGCTGAAGCCTTTTGTTCCTCCAGGTGTTTGCGTGTCCTTGTTTACTGTCTCTTTGATGTTCTGATCAACAGGAATTAGCCCAAAAGGATTTTGGCTGCAAATTTGGACAGAGAAGCCTCCCTGCAGAAAGTGGGCACGCACTTCAGGGTGTTCCACAGGCAGTTGCGTCATTTTGGCATAGTAATAAGACAGGTAGCGAGCGTAGTTGAGCTTGTCATAAGCAAAACACCAAGGGATCATCTCTCGGATGCAGGCAAGATGCAACATCCAGTTGCCTTCTCTGGAAGCTCGAATCAGGCCCAACATAATCTCTGTCATATCAAGGTATGACAGCCAAAAGGCTGAAGGACCATGCTGGGTCCGGAGGGAATCTCGGTAGACCTTGAACAGTTCCATGGTGCGGTTGATACACATGGACTTGTGTACTCACAGTTTCCAGTCAGTAGTGTTTGAAAAGCTGCTCCAATGGAACGTTTATAATATCTAAGGTCTATAAATGTCTATAAAATAGACCTTAAAAAAAAATTATATTGACCCCTTAAAAAAAAAAAAGATAAGGCTTCACCCACTCAGTTGGTCTGGTCTGGCCTGCATGGAATAAGGACTCCGAGAGATATTGGCCAAAGTCATCCCTCTTATTTTAGGCCTGAAATCACATCTAACAATGAAATAGTATGGGTATAGTATACATTTCCTGAATCCTTGGGAGTGCTGTGAGTATTCCAGTTTTTGTCTTTTGTGTCTATGATGTTCCCTCATACCACAGAGCTTAAATAAAGTGTATAGTTTAGGCGAAAATTGGCCCATGGACTATCTCGGGTCTGAGCAGATCTTATGTGCACTGGTAAGTTGTTCCAGAGATCAGGGGCAGCTACTGCAAAGGCTCTGTCGCCCCTATTCTTAAGCCTAGATCTGGGAACATGTAAGAGCATCTGGTTTGTCGACCTGAGTGCTCTGACTGGTGTATGATGATGTATTAGCTTAGATAAATAAGGTGGTGCCAGCCCATTTAAAGACTTAAAAACAAGTAATAATAAGGTGGGGTTGCTCTTACTGACGGATCCTCCAGTGGGTTAAAGGGAGATATTTTGTCATGATGTCGCTGCCCCCCCCTTTTTTTTCTCTCCCCAATTGAATTTGGCCAGTACGCTGCTTCACCCCCTCTGCCGATCCGGGGAGGGCTGCAGACTACCACGTCTCCTCCGATACATGTGGAGTAGCCAGCCTCACCTGACAGAGAAGAGTTTCACCAGAGGGACTCTACCGACCAGGGGAGGCGCTAGTGCAGCGACCAAGACACATACCCACATCTGGCTTCCCACGTGCAGATATGGCCAATTGTGTCTGTAGGGACACCCTACCAAGCCCTACCAAGACTTGAGTTCATGAACTGCCGCCTCATGTTTGGGCAGCCAGTGCCAGGGGGTTTCTTTGTCCAGTAAGCATCGCAACAGCTCACAGACACTCAACAGGTGTGGCATGAATTTGGCCAAATAGTTGGCAAAGTTGATGAGATGTTGCACACCTTTTGCATCTGTTAGATTGGGCATGTCATTGATGGCCTTCACCTTCTCTGGGTCAGGCTTCAATCTAGCGGATGAGAGAGTGTGGCCATGAAACTGGACTTCGGCTACCTTGAACTGCAGCTTCTTTAAGCCTAGCTGCAGCTTGACCTCATGGCAGTGCTCCATCAGTGTCAGGAGCTTGATGTCATGGTCAGTCTCAGTCTCTTTGTTTGTGTCCCCACAGCCCACAACGCAAGATGTCATCCGCAATAGGCTCGATGCCTTTCAGAGCAACCAGGAGCTCATGCTGTTTTCGCTGATACACTTCAGGTGCCACGGATACTCCAAATGGTAGCTTGAGCCAGCGTTTCCTCCCCCAGGGGGTACAAAAAGTGGTCATGACACTGTTCTCGTTGTCGAGTTTGCATTGCAGAAACACATTTATGGCATCCACCAAGGTGAAGACTCTTGCTTTTCATAGTTTGTACAGGACGTCCTACAGAGTAGGCATAATGTAGTGAGAGCACTTTATGGCCTTGTTCAGGAACTTAGGATCAATGCATAGTCTCAGCTTTTCCGGCTTTTTCACGATTACCAAGTTACTGATCCAGTCGGTCGGTTCTATGATGGGTGCAATGTGGCCTTCAAACTTGTCCAGCTGGGCTTTAACAGTTGCCTTCAGTGCAACGGGAACATTGCGAGGAGCGCACTGAACTGCAGGAATACTGGGATCCAGGTCAAAATGGATTTCCCCGGGTACAGATTTCACAGGTGAGTTGAATACATCACCGTATCTGTTGAACAGCTGTTCCTTGGTTAGGGCTCTGGGCTGTGCATGTTCCACTTTAAGTACATCATCAGGGATTGTGAAGTGCATGAGACCCAGGCACTCACAGGTTAGAGTCCGACAGAAGAGGATCTTGGCTTGTCTTCACTATCTCAAATGAGAGCTCGTATTTGTGGCCTCTTACTGTACATTCAGTCCCAAAGATGCCTATGGAGTCCAATGTCTCCCCTGAGTACAGCTTTAGTCTGTTGTTGCTTGGATGGAGCGGTGTGTTGGGTGCCAGCCTTTTGTTATCCTTGAGGCTCATCACATCACAAGTGGCCCCAGAGTCCAACTGATATTGTTGTGGCTTGTTGTGAAATCTTAATGTTATAAACCATTTCTTCCCGTTTGCTTGCACTGCACCGACTGACTCACGCATGTATATGTCCTCATCACTGTTTTGCTCTGAATTCTCTGCAATATTTTCCATGCAGTGCACTTTTCCATCAGTAGGTCTTATTTTGCTTTTTTGACACACTTTCGCAAAGTGATTATGCATTCCACATGATTCGCATCGTTTCCCAAATGCTGGGCAGTGTTCTCTGCCCCTTGAATGTGAGTTGCCACAGTATTTACATGCATAGTCTGCGTCCACAGATTTGGGCGAATTACTCCGCCTCACTTGGTTATGCCCGGATTGTTGCTTAGCGACGGTGTGAGCCACGTGGGTATGTGGACTCGCTATTTCCATTGTTCTCATTCGAATGTCAGTCTGTTCCGCTGCGCGGCATATCTCAATAGCAGTGATTAACGTGAGTTCATTTTCTCTTAACATTCTGCGCCTTGGGCTCTCGTTTGCAACACCCAGTACAACATCTCATCCCTTAGCTGTCCGTACTCACAGGTTGCTGCCTTTTCTCTCAGTCTGGTCACAAAATTGTTTATGGATTCGCATTCATCCTGTTGGCAGCTCCCAAACACATACCTTTCATATAGCACGTTCTTCGCATGTTTGATATGCCAACGCATTCAGTACCGCTGCGGCATCCCCTTGATCCTGCTCGGAGAGGTTCAGGTCCGCATTCATTTCCCATCACGCTCCTCAAGAGTTGCAGCCTGAATTTTCTTGTCCCTTTCAGCGATACCCGTAACGAAGGCGTAGTCCTCATATTCGGCCCGGAATATGACCCAATTGGTGCTCCAGTCGCCCGTGAAACTCATTGGTGAGGGGGGTGGAATGTTAGCCGCCATGCTAGCTGTTAGCAAGTGATACGCACCTGTTACGTCGCTTTTTGACTCAGCTTCAGAACTACTCGAGTCCGATCTTGACATAGCCTGCCCACTCAGCTAATATGTAAATCCGTGAAGCGAAAATGCAACTTGATTGATTGATTGATTGACGTTTGTCTAGGATATACCGAAAGCATGAACAAATGACAGACACATGTGCCAAGTTCAGAAGTGTAATCCCTCGAAGCGAGTAACGACTCCCCTTACATCCGGGGTACGGCATCAAACAACAAACAAGTAGATTGCCGATAGTTGATCTAAGTAGACCCTGTAACAAATTTTGCTGCTATTTTACTGAATAAACCTTAGCTAGGTATAATAGCTCCAGTAAACATTTAGTGTACTTAAATATTCTGACCTCGGTTCCTTATGGTAATCCTTATAAACACTTATCACATTATAGTCTTAGGTCAAATCGGTGTCGGTTTGCTTTTGCAGAGATTTGTGCTTTCTCACAAACACGGAAAAATAGCCAGAGGCAACTTTATGTAAAAACAACAACAACAACAACAAAAACTGCAAATATCTCCTTTTCATTTTTCATACCGTCACTGCTAATTCAGTATTATGGGATTTAAACCGTCTATTAGCCCGTAAAACTTAAACGTAAAAGATGATGCGGGGCCTAAACACGGAGGAAGGGGGGAAGTATGGCATGAGCAGAACGGATGGGCAGGGGGACGGACGTTGCTGCTGATCGGTAGGGAAATCAAATTAACAGCATGCAGCCAAAATCTAAAATCAATCAAATCTGTTATAATCCATGTTATAAACAGCTTATATATAAACTGTTGTTCACTGCTCAATATCCCAGTGATGGTCTGGTTAAACGTCCAACAAATTGTGACCACACGCATATTTTACAAGCGCGGTCCCGCTACGAGAGGGAAACTATACCGTGCGCGTTCGCGTGCCAACGTGGCGGTTAACAGCCAATCAGAAGTGGCGGCGAAGCCGTCACCAAATTTTGCCGTTATTTTAATGGAGGGAATGTCTGCGACGGCATTTGTGATTGGCCGACTGCGACAGACTGGCACCGCCTCCTATATGTGGCGTTTAAAGAGGCATAGGGAGAGTGCCAACGCGTACTTTTCTGCCGCCCTAAACAGACTTAGTTCGAGTGGTGTGGCTTCAAAATCTGGTGAGTAAACTTTCCCCTGAGCTCGCAAATACAATCAGTTCAATAGAATCAAAATGACTTACAGTTTTTCTCTTAACTTTTGCATCTGTGATGTTCATGAAAATTTGATGCGTTCAGAGGGGGAGTGGGGTGGGGACTAGACTCAGAACATCCAGCGAGGCCTATATGATTCATTGAGAAGATAAATATTTGATCGCTTGCCTTGTAATGTACTGTATGTGAAACGTGAGGAGGATGGGCAACAAGCTTACTCACATGCATATACAGTCAGATCAGTATGTGAATTCTCATTGTTACTGTACCACTGTTAAATGGAACCACATTGTAATTTCAAGCTGATGAAAGGAAATGCTGCCAAACACGGCTTACTTGTTTATTTATTCATTTATTTTTGGCTGTGGTATTCTCTTTCTCTCTCTGTGTCTGTCTGTCTGTTTCTTTCTCTCTCTCACTTCTTTTTCTTTATGCCTCCTTCCTCTGATAGACAAGGAAGATGCTGCTGAGGTCACTAGGATCATTCTTCGTCCTTGTGGGGATGGCCTTTGGTGTTCCTGCTCAGGAGAAGCGCATTCATCACCATGGTGACCTGAGTGACCACGCCCATGACGATGCCCGCGGTTTCCAGTATGACCATGAGGCCTTTCTGGGCAAGGAAGAGGCCAAAACCTTTGACCAGCTCACCCCTGAGGAGAGCAAAGACAGACTGGCGTATGTTCTGCTACCCACCTTCAGCTTTGCTCTCTCCAAAGGTAGACTGAAGATAACGCATTTAGTGGTATGGTATCATTTCCCAAGGAGTGGGACCGGACAGCGTAGAAATCAACGAAACCCCATATGCGGCATGTTGAGGATAAAGGGTTGTGGAGCCCAAGATCCCCATTCAAGCGGGCCATAATTTCTTTTTTGACTTCTTTTAGATATAGATTAGATGTAGTTTGTGGGGAAATGAGAGCAGGAGATGGTTGTTTGTCTGACTTTCCACTGCGTATTGTTTCAAACCTTAGTTCTGGAACATATGCTTATATCTTGCATAACATGTTGTCTTGTCTACCCATGTCCTTTGGATGAAAACACTCCTCACACTGCCACGGTTAGGAGTTCCCGCCCCATCAGAGCTGCCCATAATAACAATATATACACCAATTCTTTTATAAGACTCTTTGGGTAAACTGTACATTAAATTAACTGTGTTATGTAAGATAAAGATGAGTACACTACAAAATGACAAATTATGGTCATCTTTTTGATAGTACCATCACATATGTGGTTTTGATCATCTGCTATAGCCTCCACCAGCCTGTTGGAGCTTGGATGCTGTACTTTCTTTCGGAAAAGGGTCTTCATCATGATTTTCTTCTACACATTTTACCAAAAAGACCTCTTCAATCTGAGAATGATCACATGATAGAGGTTCAGGCAGCATGGAGCCCCCCCCCCCCACCAGATTTATCTTGATCTGTCCCACCAGTTGTAGTTGTCCACATTTCATATTTCCTGACATGTTCTCAGTCACACCATAAGGTCCAGATGGCCACACCTTTAAATTATTCCATTAATATCTTGATGTGCAGGCATAGCAGAGTGATGCTGCCTCATATCCTGTTAGAATTATCTCCACTTGGGTGGTTGGTAGATCAATTTGGACTGAATCTGATGGACGTGTTTCCCCAAAGTGTTTTGAAATTAAATAGAAATACTTTAATGAATTCTTTCAAATGTATCATTCCTATGTCCTGGCACAGTTCAGTTCATAGACTGGTCGACAGTAATTCATCAGTATGACATCCACTTATCCTGTACTCTAAGAAACGAGAGGTACAAGTTTAGCCTGCCTCTGAGCTCCCTTCATCTCCTATTATGTTTCATATTTATAAAGTGTCTTCAAGCCTTCAAAACTTGATGTTTTTGAGGAAAAAGGGTGGACAATATCCAGTGCTCACTCCAAATGTCCTCTCCCTCGCAGGAAGATTGTGGACCGCATCGACACGAACAAGGATGGTTACGTGAGCCATGGGGAGCTGCACTACTGGATCAAGCACCGCCAGAGGAGGTACATTGAGGAGAACGTGAACAAGCACTGGAACGAGTACGACAAGAACAATGATGGCAAGATAAGCTGGGAGGAGTACAAGAACACCACCTATGGCTACTATCTGGGTAGGACAGGCACAAAGGGGACTTAGTGTCTCTTTTGTAAAGAGAAAAAGGTTGTGTGTGTTTGTGAGAGTGAGCGAGAAAGTATTCCCATGTCTGAATGAGGAAAGGATTGGATCCATGCTAAGAGCAGGGGGTTGGGGTAACTGGTGGTAGTTTGGTGTGAAAGACATTTGGCCCGATAATTTGAATTCAGCAGAGGGGGCGTCTGGGTAGTGTAGCGGTCTATTCCATTGCCTACCAACACAGGGATTGCCAGTTTGAATCCGCCGTGTTACGCTCCGGCTTGGTCAGGCATCCCTACAGATACAATTGGCCATGTCTGTGGGTGGGAAGCTGGATGTGGGCCTCTGGTCGGTCAGGGCACCTGTTCAGGGGGGAAAGGGAACTGGGGGGAATAGTGTGATCCTCCTACGTGCTACATCCCCCTGGCGAAACGCCTCACTGTCAGGTGAAAAGAAGCAGCTGACGACTCCACATGTATCGGAGGAGGCATGTGGTAGTCTCCCCGGATCGGCAGAGGGGGTGGAGCAATGACCGGGACGGCTCTGAAGAGTGGGGTAATTGGGCGCTTACAATTGGGGAGTAAAATGTGGGGGGGGAATACCCCCTCCCCCCCAAAAAAAATAATTCAGCAGAGGGTCATAACAAGGCTGCCACTTGAGCTGTGGCTTTAACATCCAGTGATGATCTGATTCAAATTCATCCCAAACGATGATTGCTAAGATTGCATGCTGCTGCACACAGTAGGGTTGGGGTTGACTCATTTCTAATTCCAATTCAATCCATCTGACCAATATTATCATTTCTTTCCTCTGACAATTAGAAAAAGAACCCAATTCTTCAGCTCATAAATCAACGTCATTCAGTCCTCTGCTGTGTGAAACGCCTTGATAGCGTTGAATCTTTTCATACTTGTCATCGCTGTGTTTTCAGATGAAGAGTTCGATGACGTGGATGACAAGGCCACCTATAAGGCCATGCTGACCCGTGACGACAAGCGCTTCAAGGCGGCTGATCGTGAAGGCGATGGTGTTGCCACGCGTGAGGAGTTCACCGCCTTCCTTCATCCTGAGGAGTTTGACCACATGAGGGACATTGTTGTGCAGGTGAATACCTCACTATCTAAACACCAGGAAATGTAGGGACACATTTCCATGATTTTTCCCTTTGGCTATATTTCCCAACATGTCTAAGATGATTCAGGCACTTACTTGCTGATTTACTATTTCCAGTGTGTAGCTGTAATATTCCATTGCTTCTTTCAGACTGAATATACTGACTCAATATATTGCAACAAGCCAACTTCCACAAGCTGGAACAAAGCCCGGAGAACCTCACAGATTAATGTTTCTCTGAGCGGGGGAGATTTCATTAGGGCAAGAAAACGTTTGCAATGTTCCACCTATGAAATACTGGCAAACCAAATCTTTAAAACGTTTAAAAAGAAAGAAAAATAGTGAAGAAAATGGTATATTTGGGTATTTTGTAAGGTTTTCTTTCCACTTTACTTGATCTGACTAGCTGGCATATTAAAATTTTACAAATATCTTGTGCAATACAAGCTGGAAAGCAACATTCACAAGTATGAATAAAAGAGCTTCAAGGGTTTATTTGTGACAAATCCCAGAATGTTGCCCAGATGAACTGATTCAATTTTCTGGGATTTCCTTACCTGGATTATTGAGTGTGCATCAAGACATTTGTCACATACTTCACATACAACTACAATGAGCAGTGAAAAGCCTATTGGCAAACTCCAAACCTGCAAAAAAAAGAAGTAAAACACAAATAAATAGGGATAAAATTTTAAAAGTTAAAATCCAGGGCATCCGGGTAGTGTGGCGGTCTATTCCATTGCCTACCAACATGGAGATCACTGGTTCGAATCCCCGTGTTACCTCTGGCTTGGTCGGGCATCCCTACAGACACGATTAGCCGGATGTGGGTATGTACCCTGGACGCTGCACTAGCGCCTCCTCTGGTCGGTCGGGGCGCCTGTTCAGGAGGGAAGGGGAACTGGGGGGAATAGTGTGATCCTCCCACGCGCTACGTCCCCCTGGCGAAACTCCTCACTGTCAGGTGAAAAGAAGTGTCTGGCGACTCCACATGTATCGGAGGAGGCATGTGGTAGTCTGCAGCCCTCCCTGGATCGGCAGAGGGGGTGGAGCAGGGAGCCGGATGGCTTGGGAGAGTGGGGTAATTGGCCAAGTACAACTGGGGAGAAAGGGGGAAAATCCCCCCCCAAAAAAGTTAAAATCCAGAGAGTAAACAGAGGGTAGATGCTCATAAATATCTAAATACTAGTATTCATTTAACCTCATCCAGAAAAAAAAATCCAATAGATGTGCAATTCCACATTGCTTGCCCACATCAACTTTATTTATAATTGATACTTCATAATTGAAGTTTTGCCTCATTAGTGATATAAATATATGATAGTCCAAGAGTTTAGATTTTAGTAAGACATTTCTCCAAGCACGTGGATGTATACAGAGCATTTAATTATACTGTACATGAGGCTTTTGAGGAACAAACTCACAGCAGGAACATCCTGACAACCAAACTGTAAGAAAGACAACCTTGTAAGACCTATTTTGCACTTTCAGGAAACGGTCAATGACATTGACAGGAACGGAGATGGAAAGATTGACTTGAATGAATACATTGGTACGTATTGCCCATTTCCTGCCATTACACAACACTCTTTTCTCTGCCTTCCTTTGCCTTCTGGCAAGCCTGGTGTAAAGTAAAGTCTCCTAGAGACTTTACTTTAGAAAGATCGATTCCAACTCATCCCTTGGTCAATACGACATTATTTAAGGGGCATAAATGGGTTCCATGAGTGGCAAACCTGTGTCCTTGGCCTTTCACAGGGGACATGTTCACACCAGAGAATGGGGAGAGTGAACCTGAGTGGGTCCAGACAGAGAAGAAACACTTCACAGAGGTCAGAGACGCCAACAAGGTAAAAGGCCCTTCTGCTCATTCAGCTTCTCGGAGTCAAAATACTGATGAGCCACCGGGGCTGTTAGGTCTGAACACATGACATCTACTCAGATAATCTGGTCACTGATCCCCAGGTCAGCAGACAGAACTGTGCACGAGGACATGAACTGTGAAAAATGTGTGCATGGAAGAAATGGGGGGGGGGCATTTATGGGGTCCCTGGGTGGCATGGCAGTCTATTCCGTTGCCTACCAACACAGGGATCAGCGGTTCGAATCTCCGTGTTACCTCCGGCTTGGTCAGGTGTCCCTATAGACACAATTGGCCGTGTCTGCGGGTGGGAAGCCGGAGGTGAGTATGTGTCCTGGTCACTGCACTAGCACCTCCTCTGGTCGGTTGGGGCGCCTGTTCGGGGGGGAGGAGGAACTGGGGGGAATAGCGTGATCCTCCCACGCGCTATGCCCCACTAGCGAAACTCCTCACTGTCAGGTGAAAAGAAGCGGCTGGCAACTCCACATGTATCGGAACAGGCATGTGGTAGTCTGCAGCCCTCCCCGGATCGGCAGAGGGGGTGGAGCAGCAACTGGGATGGCTCTGAAGAGTGGGGTAATTGGCCAAGAAGAACTGGGGAGAAAAAGGGGGAACCTTTTTTTTTTAAATGATGAAATATGAAATATATTTTCTTCATGAGTCCAACTTGATTTGTAGGCAAAGAGCATTACACAATTATCAGAATACATACAGTACATATATATGCAGTAGTAGCTACCATGGTACGGTTGCCTCTTGCATTTTGGGCAGGGTTTTTTTTCTCTCTTTTTAGTCTTATTTTAAAGGCTATTGGTTGCTTTATAACAGTCTGTCAAAAAACATTTTGCACACGTCTTTGCTGCTCTTGATGCGTAGGATGGTTACCTGGATGCTGGCGAGGTCGCCCACTGGATCCTACCAGGAGAGGTGGACCATGCAGACAATGAAGCCAAACATTTGATCCATGACACAGACACAGACAAGGTACAGTAGGCTCGAGGTGCTAGGCCACGGCAGACACCACCCTTTCTGCCAATGAAACTGAAATCAAGTGTTATGAACAGGTTGCGCAACTGTTTCAGAGAGAGGGTGAACTGCTTCTGCTGGATGTTCTTGTAATTTTCTGTGTAGCTAAATGGTCATTTCTCCAGCTGCTCAATCGTTAACCTATGCCTCTCTTTAACTTGTTTGTAAAATCAAGGCACAGCCTGCAAAAATGTGCACTATAAAGTTTAAAACGTGTCACCTTCCCACATCCAGAGACACCAGTGCACATCCATGTCCTCACATGCACTGGCTGGCCCATCTTTTGTTTTCATTCTGATATATTTTGTTAATCTCCCCCAGACGTTTGTCTGGGTTTCTGTAGGGCAGCCAGCCAGTGTACCACGCCAGTAGCAGGAAGGGTTTAGCGTCTTGCTTAAGGGTTCTTTAATAACAGCTACAGGATTGAAACCCAGGACCTCCAGTTCAAAGACAACCTCACTGACCCTTAATCCATCTTAGTTTCATTACTTTGGCTTAGTCACCACTTTGACCCTGCTCATCCATCCCCTCACAACTGCAAAGATGAACAAATAAGAGTCCTTCTCACAAAAGTGTGTTTTGGAAACCCATGAAAAAGAGATTTCAGTCATATCCTGAGTCAAACATCACACAAACACTTAGCATCATCCAGAGAAAACCCCTAAAGTGAGTCACAGCTCACATCTCACAGTCATGCAGTCACTGTCAGTGCTGTCATAGCTAATAATCAACCTGATGAAAATAATTGGGGGTAATGACCTGTTAATTATAACACGCTTCTCTCTCTCTCTCTCTCTCCAACACTCTCTCACCTCTTTTCTGTTCTTCATCACCTCATATACTGTCTCTTTTACTCCGCTCCTGTCATCTTTTCAATTCCTCCATCTAACATTTCCTGTCTCTTGTTTGTTTCTCTGTCTGTCTGTTTCTTCTCTTTCTCCACAACAATGATGGGCGAATCCGGCAATCATGCAACACAACAGGACGACAAAATTACCAAGAAGGAGATTCTGGCCAATTGGAACATGTTTGTTGGGAGCCAGGCCACCAATTACGGGGAGGATCTAACTAAGAGACACGACGAACTTTGATGACATTGTGTCATGCAGTGGGGGTGGGGGGGTCCAAGGGAGGAAATGTAAGGGGTTTTTAATTCTTGCTAACACAATGGAGAATGCTGTTACAGTGGTTTAGGTATTTGGGTCTTGACTGGTTTGGTTGGGATGGAGGTGGGAGTCAGTCAGGGTTGGGGCTCATATTCATACTAGTCTTTGTGCACACTCATTTTAATGGAAGCTCACCGGTGTGGTGCATGTACATCCACAGACCTGCCTGCACTCCAGTAGTGGTTGATAGTTATCATTTTGTGTCCACAACTACAGATATGTGCACAAATGCATTCAAATTCATCATATAGTTATGGATTTGTGTTTAAGCAGGCAGTCACAGTGACACACACACACACACACACACACACACACACACACACACACACACACACACACACACACAAACATGTGCCTCAATAAGTTCATCCCCCACCTTTTCATAAATTCATTAAAGATGTTAGAAAACCAGGTAACAGTCTCAGTTTACAAATTTCTTAGGCAGTGGCCTCTTAAAAAGACACGTTGCCTCTGAAAAATGACATATGCCACTATGATTGTAACGTGCATGTGAGATCACATCTTTCAAAGGGGCCCTAATGCCCAATGCAACATGTAAGAGCCAAGCTGTCCACGAGAAAGGTTGCAGGGGGGGATAAAAGGAGAAAAAGATGTAAGATGGTGAAGGGAGGAGACAAAATTGAATTACTGTTTATCGGTTGTGTTTTTCTTCGTGTTTATAAACTAAAGCCATGTTGGTTTTCCTACAATTTTTTTTTTTGTGTGTTCACTTTGGAGTTTTTTTTTTTTATTGCCATATTTCATGTTATGTCAATGGTATGTAATATTATGTATGTTGAGAGCACAGGGTCTCCTAATAGCATTGTAAAAATGCAAAAAAGTTTTTGACAGATTTGTTATGAAATTTATCGTAGACCATCGTGATAATCCAGCCATCTTTCTTAGAAGTCACCTTGAAGTATATTTGCAAATGGAGTTTTAAGGGCCATGTTTTAAAAAATAAAATCAAATAAATGGATCTCTAAAATTGAACTTTTAAATTGAAAAAAAAAGTTTTTGAAAAATTGTTCATTTTGAGTGATTTAAATATAAAGAAAACGGTCAAAATTAAGATTACAATTGTAAAGATGACACGAATTTCATGGTTTATCACGTCAATTCTTCATTTTATTGATTCTAATCGTTCCAAATTATGCAAGCAGCACATATCCCTGGTATGTAAGTGGTGAGTTAAAGATATGTGATGTATACTGAAAGGATAAGGAGTTCATAGTTAAATTCCCACTGCAAACTATTGTATCACATTGAAAGCCACATTTCAGACATCAAGGCAGTCTGCAAATGCAAGCCCCATGCAAATCAATGTATATATGGAAAGAAAAGACTTAATTTTGAATAATTCATGTTTTACTTTTTATGTTTCTTTGATATGAGTAAATCTGAACTATTTTAAGTTGATACAAATAGAGAACACGTTCTGTAAAGAATTCCCCAAGACGGTTCATGAGGTGAGTCAACCTTTTCATTGTACATTGTGCCTGCCGTTTCCATTCTATAGACCTGTTCATCCTTTACTCTGGTCTGTTTCTTTATTCGTTGTCGTTTTTTTGGCCAGGACAACCGTCTTTCTCTGTCTGAGATCCTGGACAAGGCAGACGACATTAAGACCAGTACCATAACTGACTTTGGAGGCATGGTGGTAGATGAGCACGATGAGCTGTGATACTTCTCTCTGTCACAACTGTTGTATATTCTGACACATTACTGTCTTCACCCACAACTGGATGCCATAAGGGCCCAGTTCCATGTCAAACCCTGGACCCACACACATGCCACATCTGTGGACTCAGGTGGTTACACCCCAGTATTTAACCCCCCCCCCCCGTATTTTAAGTATTTTTGAGTCAAATATATGGCTTTATTATCATAAGACATTAGTCCTGGATTATAGCTCAACATTTCTGTGTATTTTCTTTAATAAATCTGCCAACATTGCACCCCTGCTGGTTGAACCCTGCCATAGGCGTGTGGTCCTAAATGCTTGTGTCCAAGTACTTTTGTCCGCCGACACATCACACATGTTAAGTAAAAGGTGTTACCAACCCCACTGTTCTGAGACAGATCTGACCCCATCAAACCACTTCCCTTTCGTTTGTTTGTGCTCGTAGCACAGATTACCTTGTTTTTGGGCATTTTTCAAGGACTAGAAAGGGTAGGGCACAGCTGATACTGTGGGATGACATTGCTCTTTCAAACAGTTGTAATTCAACTTCAGACTTTGCATTATCTTATACCAATCAATCAGTTTTCAAGGTGAATAATTTTTTTCTCAAAGTTAAGAGTCAAGGCCCAGGGGATTGCAAATCAAATTTCAACAAGTTAATATCACCCATAAATAATTTTCTTAAAATATAAAAAATAAAAAAGAAGCAATTTCCACCATCTGAAAAAAGGAAAAATTGACAATCTTGCAAAATGATGACAAAATAAACATTTTTCATTAATCCAAAGGATGAACGGTAAATAAAGTCTGCAGTTGAAAACAGGGTGACAAACTGGTTTCCCTGTGGCATATGTTGGTGACAGCTGGTTAATGTAATGAATTTATTTATTTTTATAAAATTAGATACATAACATTTTGGATAGGACTTATCCAAATATGCCCTTATCTACAGAAAATTCTTAGACAATTTTAATCAATCAAGCACTTTTATGAGAAAATATCCATTCGTTTATGGAAAGAGTGTTTCATTGTTTATACATGTAAAAGAAAAGTAACATACATTCACCAGAAAATAAGAGTTAGGAATCCCTTTAATAGGACTATGTCACCGCAGCACTACTGGGACAACAGCAACACAAGATATTTACTTAGAAACCAAGTCATCCGACACCCACCGGTCATCCTACTAACACTGTACACTGTTCTGAAATCCACCTTTCTCTCATACTTGCATCACAGGCCGAGCCTCTTTGGCATGGAGTTCAACCCCGGAGCCAGAAAATCCAGTTCCACCCTGAGAGGAAAGAAGGGGGAGAACAAAGGGGGAGGTCAACATAAGTGACAGCAGAGTAAATGAGATTGTGATGAATACAAGGACATTCTGACTTCTACTAACTAACTGACACACACACATGCACACAAACACATTGCTGACCCGCTGCAGTGGTATGATGTCTTTCTCCGAGAGTCTGTCTTCAGTCACGGGGTCGATCATGTCCATCCTGATCAACTTCTCCACACACTCCTGAGTCACCACGGCTCCCCTAGACAAAAAAGGAGAGCAGGAGCCAAAGAGGAAGGAGAGAGGTGGCTTTAACATCAACAAGAACAACACTTTCAGAAGGATACAGTGGAAATCTGATAAGTTTTTCCTAAAATGAAACGGTTTCTAAAAATGAGGAATTCTTGATAGCTCTGCCCTGGGAAATCGCACGTGATTTAGTGAAGGAGTGAAAGTGGACATGGTGGTGTGGGGTAACTCACGAGGGTCTGAGAACAGAACAGGGGACGCTGTTGCCCAATGCGTCTTTGGTTACTGCACACACATATCTTTCCTGAGGAGAGAGGACAGGTTTTGGATCTCGCTATCGACACATATACACACATACCTAACTGAAGTTTTTTTTTCTACATTATTAATCCCCGTGGGAAAAGTATACTCTGCACCTAACCCATTCTAGCTGTGTAGCTAGGAGCAGTGGGCAGCCACCGTGCAGCGCCCGGGGACCAACTCCAGTTCGTTTTGCCATGCCTCAGTCAGGAGCACAGACAGGAGTATTAACCCTAACATGCATGTCTTTTTGATGGTGGGGGAAACCGGAGCACCCAGAGAAAACCCAGTGCAGACACAGGGAGAACATGCAAACTCCACACAGAGGATGACCCCCAAGGTTGGACAACCCCGGGATTCAAACCCAGGACCTTCTTGCTGTGAGGTAACAGCGCTAACCACTGGGCCACCGTGCCGTCCTTTTTGCTGTCAAATATTGTGCTACTATTAACTACAGCATAATATTTGAAATTGTAGTCCCCTGCCACAAATCAAGCTTTCATATGCTCTGACATTGCCAAGACAAACTAAAGCAACCAGAAGATCTTCAACCCTAAAGCCCATGCTTTTACTTACTGGTAAAAGCATGTAATGCCAAAAATGTAGTAACTTGAACGACATGCATACTTTATAAGAACGCTTTACTTAACTGAATGGGGCCAATACATAGCCAAATTGCAGTGCACTAACCGTCCGTGAGCACTAACATGGCACATACACAATAGAGTGACGGACACAACTCGTTTACATCCTGTGTGACTTCCTAAAAGGGTCCGGGGACCCCATAAAATCATAATAATAATAAAACTAATCCCGTTTAACTCATTATAACACTTTCAACACTTCTCCGCCCTGAAGCTAAATTTCCCCTCTGGACAGAAAAACATTTAACAACACAAGTCTTGTACACCTTCAAACTTGTTAGTGTAGCCCCATGACCATAAACAATAACCTGACACGTTAATTTAGTTTTTAGTTATTAGAGCGTGAGTGTCTGTAATAGAACCCAATGTCCCCTCGGGGATGAATAAAGTATTCTGATTCTGGTACTTATGGTGGGTGATACTGGTAACTAAAATGGTGTTTGGCCATTCAAATTGACTGAGACACATTAGAAATGGAACAGACTTGCCAGTGGTTTTATTAGCACTTTCCCCACCAACCCCCCCCCCCCCCACACACACACACACACACTCACAAGAAAATACATGGTTTAACCTTGGTGTTAGCTATTAATGTTGTAGTGTTTCATAGCAAAGGTATTATAAGAGTTTGGTCTGCCACAGCAACTTAGCTTCTTCTTCAAACTCACCACTACCCGCATTATTCTTACACATCTGGCAGCTGAAGTGAAAACCTTACATTATATGCGATAGCATTTTTACTGGGAAAGCCCTACCTGACTAACCGTTAACATGGGCAACTACCAAAGTAGTCATGATTTGGATATACAGTGCATCCGGAAAGTTTTCACACCCCTTCACTTAACCCACATTTTGTTATGTTACAGCCTTATTCCAAAATGGATTAAATTCCTTTTTTTTCTGATCAATCTACACACAATACCCCATAATGACAAAGCGAAAAAGGTTTTGTAGAAAGTTTTGCAAATTTATTAAGAACAAAAAACAGAAATATTGCATGTACATAAGTATTCACACCCTTTACTCAGTACTTGGTTGAGGCACCCTTGGCAGCGATTACAGCTTCAAGTCGTCTTGGGTATGAAGCTACAAGCTTGGCACACCTATATTTGGGGTATTTCTCCCATTCTTCTCTGCAGATCCTCTCGAGCTCTGTAAGGTTAGATGGGGAGCGTCGCTGCACAGCTATTTTCAGGTCTTTCCAGAGATGTTCAATGGGGTTCAAGTCTGGGCTCTGGCTGGGCCACTCAAAGACATTCACAGACTTGTCCCGAAGCCACTCCTTCGTTGTCTTGACTGTGTGCTTAGGGTCGTTGATGTGTTGAAAGGTAAACCTTCGCCCCAGTCTGAGGTCCTGAGCGCTCTGGAGCAGGTTTTCATCAAGGATCTCTCTGTACTTTGCTCCATTCATCTTTCCCTCGATCCTGACTAGTCTCCCAGTTCCTGCCGCTGAAGAACATCCCCACAGCATGATGCTGCCACCACCATGCTTCACTGTAGGGATGGTATTAGCAAGGTGATGAGAGGTGCCTGGTTTCCTCCAGACGTGACGTTTGGCATTCAGGCCAAAGAGTTCAATCTTGGTTTCATCAGACCAGAGAATCTTGTTACTCATGGTCTGAGAGTCCTTTAGGTGTTTTCTGGCAAACTCCAAGTGGGCTGTCATGTGCCTTTTACTGAGCAGAGGCTTCCGTCTGGCCACTCTACCATAAAGGCCTGATTGGTGGAGTGCTGCAGAGATGGTTGTCCTTCTGGAAGGTTCTCCCATCTCCACAGAGGAATGCTGGAGCTCTGTCAGAGTGACCATCGGGTTCTTGGTCACCTCCCTGACCAAGGCCCTTCTCCCCCGATTGCTCAGTTTGGCTGGGCGGCCAGCTCTAGGAAGGGTCCTGGTGGATCCAAACTTCTTCCATTTACGAATGATGGAGACCACTGTGCTCTTCGGGACCTTCAAAGCTGTAGAAATCTTTTGTACTCTTCCCCAGATCTGTGCCTCGATACAATCCTGTCTCGGAGGTCCACAGACAATTCCTTTGACTTCATGGCTTGGTTTCTGCTCTGACATGCACTGTCAACAGTGGGACCTTGTATAGACAGGTGTGTACCTTTCCAAATCATGTCCAATCCATTGAATTTACTACAGGTGGACTCCAATCAAGATGTAGAAACATATCAAGGATGATCGGTGGAAACAGGATTAACCTGAGCTCAATTTTGAGTGTCATAGCAAAGGGTGTGAATACTTATGTACATGCAATATTTCAGTTTTTTATTTTCAATAAATTTGCAAAAATTTCTACAAAACCCTTTTCACTTTGTCATTATGGAGTATTGTGTGTAGATTGATGAGAAAAAAAAAAGGAATTTAATCCATTTTGGAATAAGGAAGTAACATAACAAAATGTGGGGAAAGTGAAGGGGTGTGAATACTTTCCGGATGCACTGTACATGGGTCAGCCACCATCTTAAATGTCTAGTAACAGAGAGTATCAAAAAAGACTTTATTTTGGTTTTAAATCTTCTGGCCTGATCCTAAACTAGTTTCTCTGTCTCCCACACACATCAGTGAGTAAGCTGTACAGAGTCGGTGCGAGCCAGATTTTGCAGCTGACCTGGCGCGTGAGCAGAGCCACTCTGTCCAGACTTGGGTCCAGTGGAGTAAAGCGCACCGTGATCAGCTCATTCATCTTTATGGGCCTGCCCGACATGGGACACAGCACAACCTTACTCTGAGAGCCGGGGATTGAAGGAGAGAAAAAGAAGACTGTTTAGAGGTAATGGTATAAGGAAGTAAAAAGTACTGTGCAGTCAAATTTGTTTTGCATTAAGGAAGTCTATGGCAGAAAAATACAGTTTTATGGGACTGCTTGTCAACAGTTTGATCCCAATTACACAATCAACAAACACAACCTGCCCTTAAAACACTGTTAACATTAGAAAAACTGAACAAACAGACAGAGGACATCATGACATGAACGTCTGAAACAACAAACAGAGGTAAAGCCCAAGAATTACCTGTGACCCCACACACAAACAGCATGCAACAAAACAGAGACGAGTGCACAGTTTAAGAAACACAATTGCATTGCTGGTTTGTTTGGGTTTTTAAAAAAAAATAAAAATCAATATCTGAGTGAACATGAACCAGGATATAACAGTATTTGTGAAGTTGCTTTGCAGAGCAGAAGCAGCTTAGGGATCTACTCACTGGTTTCTTCAGTAGAGTGGGTTTAGCCTCTGGTGTCAGAGAGGGGATCCAAAAGCTGGGTAAACCCTGGGTGGGGCCGGCTGCTGAAGTATCCGCTGTGGAGGAGCTGGCCGAGGCACCAGTCCCATTCTGGCCCTCTGCTCTGGCTGACTGACCATCTTTAGACTGGGCTGAAGAGGAACACGTCATGCAATGCATTAGGGCTTAAAATCTATTGGCCAAACTATTAGAGAGTCAGTATTTTCTCAAAGGAATGCTTTCAAACACAGCCCAAATAGAACAGCCCAATTGCTCCATCAAACATGGTGGGCTGCTGGTGTTTCACTATCACAGATTATAGCTTTTGAAATAGCTTAAACAGCCTAAGTGGGTGATGTTTTTGGTCGTGCATGTGTGTGTGTGTGTGTGTATATTTGTCCACAACTAATCTTACGTACTACTGGAGCTATCAACCTAATATTTTTTTGTGCAGTATGACTGTATGATCAAGAACCTCTCATGGTTGTGGTGATTCAAAACCTCTGAAAAACATTTGTTCTCACTACTGCTGCTCCCTCTCTTCATTCACTCTCTAGCTCGCTCAACCACCGCTGCCATTTCTCTCTCTCTTGTCGTTTGAAGCCAGAACTAACCTGACTGTGGTTTTCTAAAACATTAGCGAAGGCAGAGCTACTAGACTGCGACCAAAATGGTCATGTAGAAAACCTTTTATTTTTGGAAAGTGCAAGCTCAGATTTGTTCAAATTGGTGCGAGGGTCCGCCTAGGAAGCTGCACATTCACAGACTGACAGGCAAAATGTAGTGCTGCATATTAAAAACTCCCCCCCCCCATATTTCCCATTCAACTGACTTGGGTGCTGCACAAAAGTCTTATAATGGCAGGAAAAAACAAGTTTTTTTCTATCTGTGTGTGTATGTATCTGTCCACTGCTAATCTCGCATACTACCAGGCCTAATAATTTTTGTGTACAGTTAGGACAATGATCAAGGACCTCTCGTCGTTGCGGTGATTCAAAACCTTTGAAGAACCTGTTTTATACTGTAATTGAGTGCTAACTCCTCAGCTGGTTTTTCGCCCAAGTCCGAGCAACGGAGACGGGGAGATATGCAGGCAGTGCCTCCATATTTTCCCTTCCTGGTAAGCAAAAAAAAGGGGTGGTTTGTCGCCATGTCCGAGCACCAAAGAAGGGGAGATACACCTGGCGGAGCTCTGCACTCTACTGAGTGCACTCTTCTAGTTTAGTATGTTATATATACATAAAAACATGGGAGTTTTTTTGCAACTGCAACTCCCACATACCTTATTTGTGTTCAAATTAAGAACTTACCAATCCTTTAGCCCAACAAGGTGGCTACATTTAGAAAGTCTGATATTTTTTTTATGATACTCAAGTTGCTGAGATGTGATGCCGACATAGGTCTCGAGAAAAAAAAATGGCGGGAACATCGACGCTGTGATAGCTGATTTTAAAAGCAATTTATTTGATTATTCTCATTTTTTGGCATCCTATGTAAATAACTTAGCAATGTAGTATGGTACAATTTTTCCCTTTTCATTTAACTTTGATCTGATTAAACAGGTTGCCCGAATGCTCTAGAGGTACAAAATGAGTTTGCACAAAATGAGTTGGCCTATAAATCTTTTGGATATATCAACTACATTTCCAATGCCCAATTTCTACTTTTCAAATGGCACAAAGCAGATCTGTGCAGCTTGATCAGCTCTACCGCTTCTTTTATTCAAACAAGGTCATTTACACTAATGGCAATACCGTATTGTTAAGGCATTTACACCATTTACCTTGAGTTCCTGTGTAATATACAAAGTAAACAAATTCCACTTAATTATTTAGTATCTAAAACCACACCATCTTGTTTTTAGGTTCAAAAATACTAACAGTGGAACCGTAAGAATAGCTAACGCCAAAGTCATGGTTTGCAATGCCACTAAGGAAATAATTTAAGGTGTTGTTTTTACTTGGTAACATACGTAACTCCTAACAATTGAAAAAGCATAAATATCCCAAAGTTGCTTTCTCATGAGACACAATTGTTTTTTGCCCACAGATGCCATTGGTTGTCTTTTTTTTTCCAATATTGCTATGACCTTAACTAAGCGCAACGTATTGAAGATTTAATTCTATTATGCATTTTTTCTCAAGGATTTTCTGCGAGAGGCAGGGATGGTGTTTTGTTAAGAAGGACCAACTTGACTATGAAGAGTGGCAGGAAACCTTGCATTGAACACATAGTACACATGCACACAAACACACATACAAACTTACTAGAGGTAAAAGGGTTGATAGGTTTGGACACAATGCTGCTCTCTTTGGTTTTGAATCTCTCCACCCTCTCTCGTTCTTCTGACTTAGACTCATGCTTGCTGTCACTTTTCTGGGCCTGTTTCTGCTTTTCGTAAGCCTGAAGATTGGAGACAAGAGCGAAAGAAACAGACAATACTAACTCCTCCATCTAGCAGTAAACAAATGGACTAAATCCTGTTCACACTTTATGATAGCATAAAATATTCATGTTGATCTTTCTGCCATGGACACATACCCCCAGCAAAATACCTGCACAAAAGACCAATACTTAAGACTTACCTTCATTTTCCTGGCAATCTCAGTCTTCTGGTGGAGTATGTATTCCAGAATGGCCTGCTTTTCGTACAAGAAACCATCTGGACTAAGGATACGAAGCAAAAACAAAAGACAAAGTTTGCTGTGGCAGAACAGAAAGTCTATATATGTATTAGTGTATGTATGCACAGAACATACGTCACAACAGGGTCCCTGCAGGGCTGGAGAGATAGGCAACAGCAGTCAAAGTCTTTGATTGCATCCTTGCCCAGTCGCACACTCTGTGTCCCATAACCAGATGCAACTAGACAGGGATGAAATTCAAATGAAACATTTTTTACACAATGGGATTGGCAGGCAACAAATAAAAGCTGTTTAATTTTTTTCTGGCTGTTTTTTTGTCCTGTGTGAAGTTTTCAGAGGTTGCTGAGCCAAAATCACAAAACCCTTTCAATGGTCTCAATAATGCATTACGGTCACAAAGTGTTAAACAACACATAGGGTAGGTTTCATACACAGAACTCCTTCCAGTGGTAAGTGTAGTATATAAGTGATGGATGGATGGATGGTTAAATAGACTAATGGATGTGTATTCTTAAGTCTGTGACTTCAGTAAGATAAAGAAAAAGTTCTACAGGGATGCTGGACTCCACATTTTCCTGCTTCCTATAGTAGTATAGAGTTGACTAGTAATGGATATGTACTCCAAATAGCACAATTCTATCTCATTCCCACAGATACTCAAACATATTTAGATTTGGTGACTGGGAAGGCCCAGGTACTAAGCCGGATGTATTTTCATATTTGTGGAAAGGGTCCTGAACAATCTTAGCTTTGTGGCATGGGGCATCATTCTGTTGAAGATGATCCATTTTCAGATAGACACACTGCCACTGTATTGGGATTTCTCTGATTGGCGCCGATGTTCAGACACCCTGTTGCATTTAAATGATATCCATGGCCAAATGTATGTTTGCCATGAAAATACACCCACATCACCAGCCTACGATGCTAATGCATGGACTTCTGATGTGATTTTCTCATATTCTAGGCCTCCCATAATCCTGAAACTGTGGGTACCAAATTCATCTCACGAGGCAAAATGTTTTCAATTTAAACATACTGTCATGTTGTCACTGTAAGAGATTAAACTCTGTGTGGTCTTGGCTGTTTTAACCCTTCATCCATAAGTTAACTACCTATGTACAACTTGCTGCTTTGTACAGTTCCTGCCAGTCTCCTCGGACATCTTTCAACAAACTAACAGTTGTCACCACTAAGCTGTAGTTGGTTGGTGGACCATTCCACATACACACTGGATACCGATGAGCCAAGTATAAAAATTCATGGCAGCAATTATGTTTTTGACTCACTCAAACCAGCAAACCAGTGTTCATGGAAACCCCTATCACTCCTGTTCTATAATACATTTACTACCAGGAGGCTATTGAAAATATTGAGTTGGCATAGCTTGTCATTTGTATGTCAGATTACCTGAGAGAATGCATAAGGTTTAGTTTAAATAAGATGATAAAGAGATTATTTTACATAACATCTTAGTAAAATTATGCTAGTAGAAAAGCCACCTACCATATAGACTTTTATTATCTGGGCCTTCCTTTAAACACCTGCAAGGGTGCAGCAATGTTTACCTCTTGAGAAGGGGAGACTGTTTGGTTAAAACGTTTGGTTTTTAATACTTACATATCATCTCAATACTTTTCAATTCGCCATAGTTCACTACTGCACTTAATACTGTCTCCCTTACTTCCTCTGTGTAACCCAACGAAGTTGATCGAAACTTAGGATCACAAATTAAAAGATGGGAGTGAGAACGGTTAAAGCTAACTTATAAATTAGCGTTGATAATTTAAATATACTATTAAATGTGAAATATTTACTTATCGAAACATATCAAGTAAATATTAAAATAAGATAAATGTAAAGTTTAAACCGAGATACTTTACTACTGGTAAACGCGGTTAACAGTTGAGGGGGGCAGTTAGCTTAACGGAGCTCCGCTAAGGAGTTTTGAAGCGCAGTTTGCGCCATTACTGGTCTTACCTGTATCTTTCTTTTTTTCGTGGTACGTGTACACAGCTCCAGCTGTGCAATTCTTCCCATGGCGAGTCATTGTTTCTTCAGTAGACTTTAAACAACTGTTAATTACGAGGTTGAAAAGGCGTTCGATCTTTTTTGTTATCAGCTAACCGGCTAACGATACACGACGATGGCGTAAACTAATGAACACAAACACCATACACACAAAACCTTAGTTATATGTAATTGGCTTCTGCGACTTCTTAATTTTAAAATAAAAAACCGTCTCTGCACATAAGATACAGGCCAGAGACAAGAGAACGACGTCTTCCCGAGGACTGCCGGTTCAACTACTGCAGCTACACAGTAAACAGACGGCCCCTCGGTTGTGCGTCTACCAAAACGTTCCGACGAAAGTGACTTCTTTACATTTACGATAGTTCCGCCCGTACAAGCTGTCAAAGACAAAATGTTGTTTAGTTCTTGACCCATAAATCCATTTGTATTTAGGTATCCCCCACACACACACACACACGCACAAGCGTGCATGCATGGGGGCACTGATTGATGGCATACAATACAATATGGTTCTATGAATGAGAATGTAACCAGGTTTTCTTCCTCCGCGTCATTATATCATCTAGGATAGCATCCAACAAGCATCCAATGTTTGAGTGTTTCCCAATCCTGTCCTTCAGTGTCCCCTGTTCTGCAGATTTTCAATGTAAATTCTGCATAGGTTGGCCACCCAGGCCCACCCACAGAAATTGTTGGACCCCTGAAAAGGTCCAGTTAATGCCCCCCGCCACCCCCCCAAAAATCTGCTTTACTCATATCAATAATGCATGCGCATGCTCTCTTTCTCTTTCTCTCTCTCTCTCTCTCGCCTACTAAACACACATATAATTATATGTAATGCAATGAATTTAATAAAAATGTAATATGTCATTTACACTAATGAGAAGAATACATACAGAGCATTCCCGCACCCTCAACTTGGAAACTCAGACCACATCTCTGTTATGCTAATTACAGCATACAGGCCACTTCTGAAACTTGCCAAACCAGTTCAGCAACAGATCAGGGTCTGGCCAGAGGGGTCTATGTCAGCTCTTTGGGACTGCTTTGAGATCCCCGACTGGGGCATTCTCAAAGAGGCATTCTCCTCTGGTGAGTACATTGATCTGGAGGAATACACAGTGACAGTAACAGCCTAAATCAATAAATGTATAGACGATGTCACAGTCACCAAACCAATCTCTTCGCAGCCAAACCAGAAGCCCTGGCTGACAGCAGACGTCTGGGCACTGCGGAGGACCCGGAATGCTGTATTCAGATCCGGTGATAAGGCAGCCCTCAAGACAGCAAGGGCCAACCTGTCGTGTGGCATCAGGGAGGCAAAAAGACAATATGCACAGAGAACCAACAGCCACTTCACTGATAGCAGAGATGCATGGCACTTGTGGAAGGGCATCCAGGCCCTTATGGCTTTATCTCTGCCTCTTATACAGCCATCTTATAATAATATGATAATAATAATCTTTACATTTATATAATAATCATTACATTTATGTAGCGCTTTTCTAGACACCCAAAGCACTTCACATTGAAGGGGGTAACTCACTTCAACCACCACCAATGTGTAGCACCACCTGGGTGATACACTGCAGCCATTTTGCACCAGAACACTCACCACACATCAGCCTTAGGTAGAGAGGGATAAATCATTGAGCCAACTGCATGGGGGGTGGATTAGGGGGGCAGATGGAGAGAGCCAGGTTTGGGAATTTTGCCAGGACCCCCCCCCCTTACTCTTTGCAATAACTGCCATTGGATCTTTAATGACCACAGTGATTCAGGACCTCGGTTTACTGTCTCATCTGAAGGACGGCATCTCCAGTGTCCCCGTCACTGCACAAGGGCATTGAGATTTGATATTTGTTGTTTTTGTTAGGACCAAAGGGAAGACTGCCCCTTACTGGCCCACCAACACCACTTCCAGTAGCAATTCAGTTTTTCCCGGGAGGTTTCCCATCCAAGTACTAGCCAAGCCCATATCTGCTTAGCTTCCGTCATTTGGCAGAGCCAGGGTACATGTTGGTATGGCTGCCGGCTCCCTTATCTTACGGAATGCAAAGTCCTTTATACACACCATCAAAGACATGCATGCTAGGGTTAATACTCCTGTCTGTGCCCCTGACCAAGGCAATAGGCAAGAAGAACTGGAGTTGGTCCCCGGGGACCGCACAGCGGCTGCCCACTGCTTCCAGTGTGTTGGGGTGGGTTAAATGCAGAGGGATGAATTTCCACATGGGGTTAATAAAGTACATCTATCTATCTATCTAGCTAGCTAGTTAGCTAGTTAGCTAGCTAGCTATTTATCTATCTATATCTTATCTACTACTACAATTTTCGGCTGCTCCCATTGGGGTCGCCACAACGGATCATCCGTTTCCATCTCTTTCTGTCCTCTGCATCTTCTGCTGTCACACCAGCCACCTGCATGTCCTTCCTCACCACATCCATAAACCTCTTCTTTGGTCTTCCTCTTTTCATCTTCCCTGGCAGCTCCATATTCGGTGTCCTCCCAATATACCCAGCATCTCTCCTCCACACATGTCCAAGCCATCTTAATCTTGCCTCTCTTGCTTTATCCATCTTATAATGTCTTTAAAGTCCATCTGTTAACCCCAGTTCACACTCCATGGCAAGTATTACCATTATCATTGCTTGTAGGGTGGCATGGCTCAGGAGGTAGAGTGGGTCGTCTAGTAATCGGACGGTCACTGGTTCAATCCCTGGCTCCTGTGGAGAGTGTGTCGAAGTGTCCTTGAGCAAGACACTGAACCCTTAACTGCTTCAGATGAGCAGGTTGGCACCTTACATAGCAACTTCCACAATCTGTGTGTGAATGTGAAGCTTACATTGTAAAGTGATTTGAGTGGTTGGTAGACTAGAAAAACGCTTTATAAACACAGTCTTTTTCTTCTTTTTTTTTTAAAATTCAGGATGAACATGATTATTGCTGGCCTCCATGCCCCCCCCCCTGGCAGCTGGGCCCCAGAAAGCTCCCCCTCCATGGGTGGCCCTTTGGCCACCCTGTACTTATTCAATCAATCAGCAATTAACTATGCCAGATTTGGCACACCTGTCATAATTAAGTGCAATAATGTGATTGGTTGAGTAACTGCAAGCAGGCCCATCTAGGCAGAGTTACAAAGAAAACCTGGAGGGCGGGGGGGGGTACTTAAAGACTGGATTGAGAATAAGCAATAAATCAGCCATGTGGTATGTTAACAGGTAAAAGTGAAAATGACCTGGGCTTGACTCTTCAAGTTTGATTGCTGAGGAAATTTATATTGACCCCTAGACAAAGTGAAGTGTTTAGAGATTAAATTGCTGCCTAATTGTCCATGCAAACCTTTACCTCACTGCTTCATTGCACAATGATAAACGCTGATGTATAGTTGCAGAGGGACACGAATAGTCTTTTTTTTGGGAGGGGGAGGGTTCCCCCTTTTTCTCCCCAACTGTAGTTGTCCAATTATCCCACTCTTCCGAGCCGTCCCGGTCGCTGCTCCACCTCCTCTACCGATCCGGGGAGGCCTGGACTACCACATGCCTCCTCCGATACATGTGGAGGCGCCAGCCAATTCTTTTCACCTGACAGTGAGGAGTTTCGCCAGGGGTACGTAGCGCATGGGAGGACCACGCTATCCCCTCCCCCCTGAACAGGCGCCCTGACCTACCAAAGGAAACCAGGATACATACCCACATCCGGCTTCCCACCCGCAGACACGGCCACTTGTGTCTGTAGGAACGCCCGACCAAGCCGGAGATAACACAGGGATTCGAACCGGCGATCCCCATGTCGGTAGGCAACGGAACAGACCGTCACGCCACCCGAACACCTAACTCAGTCTTCTTTTTAAAAAAAATTCTGACAGTGTTCCCTGCGCTGTATGTGAGGCTATGTTTTCCATAATTAATTGATTTTATAGGGGCTATTCCAGTAGGTACCTGTGCTTACTAGTTTTGCACATTGTTGTTTTACATGGTATTTATATTATTTCAACATAATAAATGATATTCTTTTCCAAATCTCATGCATCTTAAAACTGTTATGCTTTTGCCTCTTTCTGGCCTTGATCAGCAGTTAGGAAGGCACTAGAGAAGAAACAATTCAGCTTCCGGTGTTTCTTTCTGCGCTGTGCATGTGGGAATCTACGCATGCATGCAGACAGAGCAAACCTCGTGTCTTCCCCTCCCCTAAATTGACATGGTGTGAGATGTTTACAGTAGTCAGTGTAGTGTGTGTAACACAGACAGCGACCACGAAACCAAACAATCAACGAAACCCCCTCTCGTTTATTTCATAAATTCCCCTCGTGTTTGAACAACACAAATAAGACTTCATAAATATTGGTTTCCCGGAAAAAATGAACTCCTTAAACCTGTCAATTAACAACAACACACAAATATATCATTCAAAATTATTTTCTTTACAATTTCCATCCGATGATTGCCGAGCACGTATTTGTTTTGTTTTCATAAAAACAACAATAACTTAATGAAAACCACGAGAGAATCTCGGTGACGTTAACAGTCCCCTGGATGAGGCGGCCACATGGTGGCGACATATTGTGGGGCTTATTCAGCTTCTTCAAAGACGTCTGCTACAGTCCTGTGGAATGAGAAATACACAGTTGTGATCATGTCTTGAGTTTAATCAGTAGGCCTTAAAGGATCTCCAAGACAGTGGCTGTAATTCACTCTAACTGTCAACTCACTTGTAGATTGATCCAGTCAATTCGTCAAGAAAACCACCTGAGGGAGAAAAAAAAAAGAAACAATGAGATTTTCCCCCTCTTTTTTCTCCCCAATTGTATCCGGCCAATTACCCCACTCTTCCGAGTCTCCCGGTCGCTGCTCCACCCCCTCTGCCGATCCGGGGAGGGCTGCAGACTACCGCGTGTCTCCTCCGGTACATGTCAAGTCGCCAGCTGCTTCTTTTCACCTGACAGTGAGGAGTTTCGCCAGGGGGGTCGTAGCACGCGGGAGGGTCACGCTATTCCCCCCAGTTCCCCCTCCCCACTGAACAGGCGCCCCGACCGACCAGAGGAGGCGCTAGTGCAGCGACCAAGACACATACCCAAATCCTGCTTCCCACCCGCAGACACGGCCAATCGACACTGTGCATGACTGTAGTCCACTGACTTCCAGTTTCTACTGCACCAGTTTACTGTTTGTTGGCGTGCGCTATTGACAATGGCATATTTTTCTCGATGCCTGCAAGATTTACCATGGATAAATGTCGAACGACATGCACAGAATTGTCGACAAACTTTCACTCGCGTCTACCAGCAAACGAGTGAAAAGTTTCAAGTTGTACATATCAAGTTACATCCACAATTCCGTCCGCTCATCCTCATAATTGCGGACATAACTTGATAACTTGAAACTTTTCACCCGTTTGTTGGTAGGTGCAGGTGAAAGTTTGTCGACAATTCTGTGCATGTCGTTGACATTTATCCATGATAAATCTGGCAGGCATCCTGAAAAATGTGCCATTGTCAGTAGCGCATGCCAAAAAACAGGAAACTGGTATGACCGCTTCAGTAGAAACCGGAAATCAGTGGGCTATAGTTATGCACAGAGCCGATTGAGGGTCCGCTTCGATCTGGTGTTCCACACACAAGAACAAGAACAGGCACAAGAACGCATAAGAACAGGCACTCAGGCTCAGGTTGTTTGAGGCAGGGGTCTACCACACCAGGCCCAGGATGCAGGCTGTGCAAAGATGCACCTGAGACAGTCTAGCATCTAGTAGCAGGGTGTAAAATGCTAGCTGGGAAAACGTACACTGAAAGGCATAACCAAGTGGCTGGGATAGTGTACAGGAATGTCTGTACTGAATACAGACTGGAAGTCCCCAAGTCCAAGTCCTAATGGGAGACACCGCCAAAGGTGGTTGAGAATGGCAGAGCTAAGATCCTGTGGGACTTCAAGTTCCAGACTGACAAGCAGGTGCTGGCTAACCAACCATACATTGTGGTGGTCGACAAGGAACAAAAGACAGCAGTAGTGACCGATGTAGCAATCCTGAGCAATAGCAACATCAGGAAGAAAGAGCATGAGAAGCTAGAGAAATATCAAGGGCTGAGGGAAGAATTAGATCGGTTGTAGAAAGTGAAATTCCCAGTAGTCCCAGTGGTAATATGAGCACTATGGACTGTGACCCCCAAACCAGGAGAGTGGCTCCAGCAGATTCCAGAAGAGCGCGGTCCTAGGAATAGCTGAGCTATACTGTGCAAAATCTTCAAATGTCCAGGCCTCTGGTAGAAGACCTGAGCTTGAGCAAGACACACACCACCCGAAAAAGGGTAAGAGGGAGATTTTTATTTACTTATTTATATATTTTCCACGTCCACGTATGGCTGAGGGCTTATAACAGTCACGCGCACGTGCACGATTCCGTCCGTCCGCTCATCCTCATAATTGTGGACGTAACTTGATATGTACAACTTGAAACTTTTCACCCGTTTGCTGGTAGGTGCAGGTAAAAGTTTGTTGACAATTCTGTGCATGTCGTTGACATATCCATCCATCCATTATCCAAGCCGCTTATCCTGCTCTCTGGGTCGCAGGGATGCTGGAGCCTATCCCAGCAGTCATTGGGTGGCAGGCGGGGAGACACCCTGGACAGGCCATGGTAAATCTTGCAGTCATCGCGATAAAAATGCTATTGTCAATAGCCCACACCAACAAACAGGAAACTGGTATGACCACAGCAGTAGAAACCGCATGTCAGTGGACTACGGAAGTAACACGGGGATTCGAACTGCTGGTCCTCATGTTGGTAGGCAACGGAATAGACTGCCATGCTACCCGGACACCCGAAACAATGAGATTATGAGTTACTGCGGTGTTTTTAGCACAGACAAACACACTTAAGTCCAGCATTTATTTTGTGAAAAGGTTCACACTATACTCACCAGGCTTGCAGAGATTTTCACACACGGGGCACAAGTGGCAGAAACTACACATCTTTAGAGAGAGGGGGGGGAAGGGTGAGATGAAACAGAATTACAATCGAACCCCTAACAGATTTAGCAGTTTCATCATCTTCTGGCACAGTCAGTAAGTTACTGAAAGATAAATTGGAAAGTAACAACCCCTCTTCCCCCTCTTCAGCCTTTAATAAGCAAGTCATTATGTCTGTCATTAGATAAACAGCTGCACTGTTAGTGGCTGGTAGCTTAGAGCACACCTACATCTACATATATGTACCTAAGATAACGTGTGTGTGTGTGTGTGTCTGTGTGTGTGTGTGTGTGTGTGTGTGTGTGTCTGTCTGTGTCTGTGTGTGCGTGTGTGTGTGTGTGTGTGTGTGTGTGTGTGTGTGTGTGTGTGTGTGAAGAAGGATTTCTTGTAGCAATTCACTTCCTTTTTCATTTTACAATTTAACCCTAATGACTATACTTTCATTTGCTTATCCATTACCATTCAACATATACAGACATGAATACTACATCTTAAGGGAGATAGCCACTGAAACAGAAACTTTTTTAAACGCAGAATTAACAATGTATCAGAAACATTGTTTGGTTATCGAGCTGTAATTTCATGTTAATAATCTACATTAGTGTTAATTTATCAGAATGGTTCAAGCAATTAAAGGATATTTTCTTTTTTTAAATAGCTCTCCTTGAAAACCATTAAGAATCATACAGACAAAAACGTCACTGACAAAAATGGGAAGCTCACACTACAGTCACACATATCTTCATTTACTTTATGTTTATTTAGAATAAGTTTTGAATAGGAGAAAACCCCCCATTTGATTTGGAGCTGCTTTTTGCAGTTCATGCAGTACATCCCAACCATGTATCAAGGAACATGTACAAAATAAAGCACAAAATAAAGTCATTTGAACTTGATAGAAAGCAGTTTGCAAATCATTTTTCGATGGAACATAGTGAGACATGTCTGACTGTAGCGTGAGCTTCCCATTATCCAAAAAGGGATATTGTGGCGATACACAATTGAGGGTAGCTTCACCAGCGGCTGCTGCTCCTTTAAGGCAGACGTTCAGAGTGCTGACGTAGACACTGCTTAGAGTTTCCGGGGTGGAGCCATGTTGCAGCAGCCTAGCGGTTAGCTGGTTGCCAAGGGGGATTGTGCTGTATCGGGGTCGTTTTGTGGGACGAGTAAACGGAATTGACTCGACTCGATCTCTCCATCTCCTCATTCCTGCACTGCCACAATATATCTTTTTTTTTAAAGCTTTGCCAATTGGGCCATTGGACTGTGTTGTGGCCCAGCGAGAAGTTTCTCAAAACTGAAGTGATCAGTGATGTTGTTGTACACACCTCTATACGATTTCTGACAATTTTTTAATCAGACCTGGGTTTTTAAAAAAAAGAAAAGAAAAAGTAAACATATCCTTTAAAGACTCCTTACTTCAGTGCGTGCATGTGTAGCTTAAAGAGTGCTCAAAGCTAGAACGAACTCTTATTTTCCTAAAAATCAGTGTATAGAACTCATACAAAAATAATCCCTCTCAATCATCATTTATGACCCACTAGACGGTGTCTGTATCTGCAGAGACCCTGTCTTCTGCCTGAATTCGTCTTATTTTGCTGTCTACAGGACGCTTCCGGGCGCTAAACATTGGGCAGCGGGACTGTAAAAACGTAGCCGACCAGGTGCCAGATCGAGATCGTATGCACGCATCCAACAGGAAGTAACGACAATGGCGGCCGAAAAAACGCAAATATCGCAAGGCGAAACGCCAAGCGGACAAAGCTCGCCCCAAAACGAGAGTGAATCTGGGGTTGGTCCTCACCCTCTGCCGAACACTGAAGGAAAGGATAGGGACGAGGAGCGACGCGGAGTTGGCCCGTACACTGGGATCTGTTCTGGCTACTGTGGTTAGGGGCGCGTCCTTCTGGTGAAGTTGAGGCGGGGCGGAGGGGCCAACTGTGAACGTTTTGTTCACAAACCGCAACCGACAAATCCTACTCATTCTACCTTTAAGTGATCCTGGTTTTTCCGCACTTTTGAGGGGGAAGGGAAAGGGTCTCTTACCCTGCTCCTGAAGTTGCATGCACGCGTTGCAATAGGTGTTATATATCTTGGGTCATCAGATTTTGCATTTCCTTGTGCGTGGATTGCTCACCTTGCAGCCATCACAGTGTTCAGACTCATCTCCCTCTTCACATGGGCACTTATCACAGCTATCACAGTGCTAAAAAGAAAGGGGTTGGGTCAGTGGGAAGAAAAAGTAGGGGATAGGACAAAGGACTTCTGATGTATCATCAAAAACAATCTACTACTACTATTACTACTATCATCAAAAACAATAGTTGTATCATATTGCTGCAGTTGGAGCAGACAAAAGACCTGACTGCACGATGTGGACTACAGAGACGTAGTATCTCTGTACTTGCCAGAAGCTTGGCTGAAGTGAACGATTTAGCTGTAGTCTAGGATGTTGTTATTAATTATATTTAGTTTGGTTCTTACCTCCGATTCAACTGACAGAATACAGATAAGGTCTATTTTCTTGAAGCTGGGCATGGGCGCAAGTGCATGTGCACTTGGGCGTGCCGAATATATATATATATATATATATATATATATATATATATATATATATATATATATATATATATGTAATGTGGTGACCCAAGATTCAAGTACAGCCCCGGCACAGTGAGGTTGGATGAATACATTATAAGCAGGTGGAGTTGAGGCAGGCTTTTGTCTTGGCCAGTCAAATCAACTCTTATCATAACCTTTAAATACACCATGGCCCAACATATTGTCATTTCCTTGGTGGCTAATGAGGGAAGTCTATTTGAACAGCTCCATAATACTTCTCCATTTCGAAAGTTTGCTGACATCTACAGGTTAAAACCATGCAAAGGTTAAAAACATGGCAGGCCGGTTTTGTTAATCTGTGGTGTAAACATAGCAGGATAAACACAGCTGCAGCTGATAACTTTAATAATGGGTCTGTTGGATGTTCGTGTACAAGGGACCAGTACTGACATTACTATTGACAATTGGTAGTGCTGTCTGTCTGTCAATGCTGATATATATAAACTAAACCAAACAGATTTATTATCAGTTTTCCGTTCGAGGTGGGAAAAATTCACCTTCTGCTTGAGTAAATTGGCAATCGACCTGCATTTGCGCCTCTGCGTCAGCCCAAAATAGAGTCCAACGTCTTCATATGTATAGCAAACAAAAACTGTACTGGTGGACGGGTACACAAGCCATCATATTTTGTGTCAGTCAGCATTATAATTCACTTTCCGTCTTTCCGAATTGAAAAAAAATCCTGACTTAAGTTTTTGATTAGATTCCTATTCCCTACATTCTCAATTTTTTACTGAATGAAGCACATTGCATTGCATCTGAATGTATTAAATGTGCTGAGGATTGATCGATTTTATGTGCGGTGACACATATTTCATGATTAGACTCACCTCACAGAATTCACAATATGAACACACAGAGCCTTTGTGATAGTGACCATCCCCCTCCTCCTCCTCCTCATCATCGTCATCATCATGCTCATCATCATCGTCGTCGTCATCATCATGATCATCATGATCATCATCATGATCATCGTCATCATCACCATCATCATCATGATCTATGAGAACATTTACTTCTGTTATCTGTTTCTATGTTTAGATATGAGTGTAACTAATTATAAGGATTAAAATAATCAAAAGAATAGAAGAATAGTGCCAAAATGTACATTTAATTGGGGGAAAAATCACCCATGTTCACCTGTTCAAACACATTCAGATCAGACTAAATAACCCACTAACTAGGATCCAGCAAATATAACGGTGGACCATTGTTATCATTTACACATCCTGAATGGTATGAAAAATATCTCACAAAAAATTATAATTTGGTAGAGATAGGTATTAGGAAATTCGAAAAAGGTCAAAATTATATTAGAATTTTTAGAAAAACGATAACGGAATACAATTCTCCAGTGTAAAAGTAATTAAGTCTCCATAACTCTGAGCTGATTTGTTGTTCAATTACAAAAATACGCTAAATAAAGTTTGTAATAAATTGCTGTTTACCACAATAGTTTAGATATTTTGAAGTCAAAAGAAATTCAAAAGTAAGTTAGTTATTACATTTATTTTTGACATTATCAAAATACATTGTTTCCATTTTTAGCAAGCAATCAATGTGTAACAGTTATAGCTTGAAAGTCATGACTGCTAAAACGATAATTATGATTATAATTACGTATAATCAGCATATGTCACTCACAACTTGCGGTGGTCAAGCAGTTCCCGACATGGTCCTTGGTGACTACTGTTTGTCAGCCAATTTTAAGAGACACAAATTTTGCAAAAAAAATTTCTCTTCCCCAGTTATCTAATTCAAAACAATATTCCCCGTCTTACCCCAAATTCTCCAGTTGTCCGAATTCCTAGTTATGTTGAATTAGTTGGACACTACTGGAAACCTTTACCACTCAATGACATGTAATAAGACATATGAAACAGGATAGATATTAAACGTGCTATGTTTACTAAATCTACAATCACTCCTTGGTGCATAAAATCAATTACAGTTCAAGATTCAGGTTTTCATGTATGTGAGTGAGATTATATTCACATTCCCTTCCATGATGTGATGCAGTATTATTCCCTTTGAACTTTCAAGATATTCACAGTTAAATGACCACACTAACAACTTTTTACTACTGCAAACAGATTTGCATTCATAGAGTTTATGATCAATTGATTTATTTCACGATTGAAAGTAGGGTTAAAGAAAAGTGTACAGTACAGTGACAATTGTAAATTTCCACACATGGATGTTCACAGTCAACAAAAAGTCACTGAGTGGAGAGAAAAAAAACAGACTCCATTTTACCTTCTGGTGTTTGACAGAGCTTTCGACCTTTTGCTACTTCTACAGACAGAGACGTTTCTCTCTTTTCCCAAAGACTCTCCCAAATTTTGAAGAAAAAAAAACCAAACAAACAACCCCCCCCCAAAAAAAACAAACAAAACAAAGCAGCATATCAACAAATAGACTTTTGGATTTATAGAGTTTCACCTCTCCTCAAACTTAATTATACAAATTGATTATATAAGTGTTGGCAATTATCATAGTCCCAAATAGAAACAAGCTTTTGTAAGATAAACTGGTGCATCTATGGTAGATATCTAAATATCATTATTTACCAATTAAAACATAAATGGCTTTGTATCATTATTAAATCA